>NW_022157338.1:0-41858 GCF_007821495.1 Lachnellula hyalina
AATTAAATTTAATCTTATAATAAATATTATAATAAATATTATTAGTTTTCTATTAAATTTATAATAAAACTTTTATATAAAACTAGTTTATAATACTATAAGAATATTACTTGATTTTGGCTAAAACTATCACCTTTCAGCTAATATACTTTTATGCTTATTTTCTTATATATTAAATATATTATATCCTTTCTGCAACTTCAGCTCTTATAATCAATCTGCAGAGCATATGATATAACCTCAGCTCTCTTATAAAGCATCACTAACAGCTTTGCAAATCCTCTCGCTTATAGAGCCTTAATGCTAAGTCGTCTAAGTCACGCCAGAAGCTCTATATAAGCAGGCCTATTCTTATATCTCTATATGCGTCCGAATCACGCTAAAAGGTTTATTAAGCCGGCCAAGATCTCTATGTATATCTATATACCCGAATGCCCTTATATCACGGCTGACCTAGAAGATCCGAGTGTTCGAGGTACAACTTTTTAAGCAAGTGGAGGGCGTAAATAAAGTTCGATGCTAGGTAGTACTCCGGCTTCTCGTCTGCTCTCAGCTAGTTCGCATAATACTCTAGACGCCGTCGGCGCAGGCAGACCGATCTGATTGAATCAAGAGCCCCTAATACCCTATCATATGCATGGAGGATTCGTGGCTGAGAACATTTCGGCCCCCATGCTGCCTTTAGCGCTGCACAGCCTTGTAATGATTATCTGTCACAAATATAAACAGCCTCCTATTACTGGGAATGCACGGCACATATATAATTATCATAGGATTAACCTTCTCTACTAACGGGATTAGGCGCTTGAGACGTCCGTTGTTATAACGTGATAGAGGAACGATCTATTATGTCGCTGGTATCAGATATCAGCGACACTCCAGGTATTTGCGAACTGCGAGAGGAAGGAGAAACAAGAGCCAACCTTGAGGGGGACGAGGGTGAACAATCACAACTGCTACCAGACTAGCTGTCTAGAACCAGGTGAGTTTCTTCAAACCAAGACCCGACACTTAAGGTGTTATGTTACTGATAAAGACAAGGCTCCATCGCTATGCAAAAGCAAAATACCTGTCTAAATATATTCCCGAACTCGACCCCAAAAATGAACGCGCCATTACACTAAGGGTCAAGATGGCCAAAAGGACCACAATGCTGAGGATTCAGATGGGAATAGCCACTTCAATAGTGGCCATCAATATTAGCATTATGCTTTGGGCCATCCTAGGCCATCCTCCGGATTATCGGGGGGTGGGAACCTTTTCCTATAGCGATTGTTCCAGTGCCGCTACTACCAACAGCGCCTTGCATGTCCTCCTCAACATCATATCATCTCTCTTTCTTGGTGCCGGAAATTACTGTATGCAAATTCTTATTGCGCCATCGCGCGAGGAAATAGCTGGCGCGCACCGGAAAGGCAAAGCACTAGACATTGGAGTTCCGAGCGTGAAGAATTTGCGACATGTCAAGTGGACCAGAGCTGTGGCCTGGGCGTGCATTGGTTTCATTGCGATGATATTGCACATCTTGTAAGTTTATATGAAGTGTTATTTTCCTAGGCACGATGAGGCTAACAGAGCAAATTAGCTGGAACTCTTCCATCTTCACATCCCTGCCAGTCGCAGTAATCCCACGCGTAGTAGTTACAAGTGACTTTTACACAGCGGGAGATAATTGGACGATCTCGGACCCGCTCTCGCATCTTTCGTGGTGGCGTCAATCGCCAGGATATGGAGAGGCATCTGGAAACACATCGATGTTGTATTCCCTACAAGACGTAGCCGCAAACTTTACCTATCTGGATACGAAGGCCTGTGTAGAGCACTACATCAACCCCATGATACCTACTGGCTCACTTATCATCGTAGCCCGCAACGTGAGCTCGGTGCAGAACAACGACTCCTCCCTGATTGATGGTTGGGTATCCGGTTGGGAACAATGGGATACGTCTAGCTCCTGGATCTGCCGGGCATACGCGAAGAAAGGGAAGTACTGCAACTGGGACTACGCCAAATCTTTCGCTAGCGACTGGACATTGGCTTGGCCGAGAGGAGTACGAGTCGATCACTGTTTGACGGGTCCCGAAGGAAGCAATGCAGATAGGTGTGGGCTTTATTACAGCACATATCTAATAGGCATTGTGTGTTGCTGCACTTTCCTCGAGGCCCTCTTAATTTACTGGACTTCGTTCTACCATTTCCGCGATGTAAGACCAGAAGATAACAAGAGGAAGCGGACTATTGTCACTATGGGTGATGCAATTTCCAGCTTCCTTGAAGATCCACACCTGCATATTACTGAAACGGGCGACCAGAATACACCAAGGATCCAAAAATCGGGAACCGTGGAGGTTAAAATGGCGATTTGGCTAGTTGAGCCCCGAATCCCATGGTTTAATACTATTAGTATAACCATATGGATAGTTTCGCTTACTTCGTGAGTCGTTTTTAATTTATATACTATGGCTGATATCAGGCATTTAATTGTTCAAATATAATCGAAACTGACGATTGACTAGGTTTGCTGCGGGACTGGGAGTCAGCTTATGGTTTATCGCAAGTTCGATGAGATACCTTCATCTTGAGGGTATCAGCGTGAGCCCCGCATCGATATGGCAGCAAGGCCTCAGAGTAAACCCAGTTACAATAGCCAGCGGGTTTGGCTCTCTAAGCAGCATAAGCAACACCGGAACTGCGGCGCTTCTGGGCAACATTCTAATTGTGAATAGTCCACAAGTTCTGGTCAGTTTTCTCTACATATTTTACAATAACATCCTCACGCACCAAGTGCTAGGCGATGAATGGGTGCGATTTGTCCAAGAGAATGGCAAAAAGGCGTTGCGGGTATCGTCGCCGGAGGGTATGCAGCGATCATCTTATTCCTTGTCCTTGCCGTTTAAATATTCGATTCCTCTTATGATGTTGTCCATCCTACTGCACTGGCTCATATCTGAGAGCATCTTCCTCGTCCAATCAAGTGCCTTTGGCCCAGGGCCGGATGGCGCGCGTCTTCCTGTCTACGACTACTCCGCAAGAGGGTTTTCACACCTGGGAGCTCTTATGTCCATCTCCCTTGGCTTAGCTTTGGTGGTAGCATTGCTGCTACTGTCTAGCTTGAGGCATTATAAAGATATACCCGCCAAGTTCCCACTCATGGCATTCAACAGCAGTGCTATCGAGGCAATGTGTCAGCGGCCAGAGGGTGACTCGGACGCAAGATATTTTCCTATTAGGATTGGTGCTGTTATCGATCAAGAAGAGGATCCACCAGGAAGTTGCCCCAAGATAGTGTTTTCAACTGATACGAAGCTTCAAGCACCGGAACACGGGAAGCAATATTTACAGCCTGTCTTTGTCCAAGGGATAAGCAAGCGGCACAAGTTTGTTACTAATTCCCGAGAATTCATAGCCGGGCTTGTCTCTGCTGCAGATGGTGTTTGGAAGCGTCTCATTTCAGGTAATTATAAGTCGAAATCTAGCAACTAATAAGCAATAAATGATAAGCATATAGAGTCACTTTAATATGTTTCCTATCTTTAATTTGTCCACTGCGTAACAATCTCGTTAAGGATAACCTTAGTCACATATGAGAATGCATAGACCTAATATAATAAGGCTAGCGAACAGAAAACAAAGTATGCTTTCCCCTCTAATCTAATCTTCAATTTCTAGCCAGCGCTATTAATTTCTTGCTTGACTCGGACCCCTTGATCTCTAAGCCTTTAAGCCTGTCCATGACTTCTTGTACCTTCGCCTCATCGACCTCTTTTTCTAGCTTGCCCAAATACCAAGTGATATCCGCTCCGTTGCTTTCAGATATATGGAAGCCGCTTCCAAAAAAGCTGAAACAGATCCTCCGGCTTATCATATTTAAACTCATAGTCCTCGTATCTTGGGTGTTCAAGTAACCTGAGGAAATGCAGACAGCTGGCTTCCTATCTTTAGATCCACCTTTGAACCAACTCGAACATGATCTAGTAAAAGATTTGCATTTCAGGAATGTGTCCGAATATCGCATGAACTATTCTACAACCTTTGCCTTTGGCCTCCAAGTGCGGATATTCTCGACCTGCATCTTTCAATAACCTGCAACGCATACTCACAAGCTTTCTGTATAAGAGGGAAGAATAATCTATGTGCTGTTGGACCATAGACTCTGAATACAAAGTAGTTGGGTACTTGAGCAAACGCTAGACTGAGATATAGGAGCGCATGTTGACGGATATTCTATTCCTCTCTTGTCAATCCTATTCACCAGGAGCGGAAAACGTGGTTATATATAGTATTAAACCCGGTAGCACAAATAATAACATCAACTTCCTGCTCCTTTCCCTCTAGATCAACGAACCTTTTCTCTGTGGCTTGCTGAAGCTGCGATGTATATACCGTTGTCTTTAATCCTGCAAGACTTTTAAGATATCTATTTCCAGGAGTAGGTCTCCAACACCTAATAAAGAAGTCGGTTGGCACAATGCTCTAAACTAAGTCGGGTCGGTCACTGAGACGTCTCTTTATGATTAAAAACTAATAAAAACTTAATAGTAAACGTAGGCTACTATCATGAAAGCTGTATTTCTAATATTATATAATATATTTTTACAAAATCTTTTAGATTTTAGATTTTAGGATTTTATTATTCTTGATAATTATTAAGAATATAGATAATATATACAGATTATATCAGATAGTAGTTGTCTTAGTAATTATAAGATACTATATATATAAGAAGAATACTTCATAGTAGAGTTAGGATTGACCCTCTCCACCCCACCCCTTTATCCACACCCCAACCACCTCCCTAAAACTTCCGCAAAGCATCATTAATCATATCCCCGCCAAACGTCGCACCCGCGCCAAAAACCGCCGCATTGCCAAACCGCTTCGCCATGCCCGTAGCCCACTCGTGATGTTTAGGGTTGGCGGGGTGAGCCGGGTGATTAGGATCTTGCGCCTGCTGGCTTATCTGAGCGGGGTCGAGTTGTTTCTGCGGATTGTAGCGTGGGTCGATGTAGGTGGATGGGGCGCCGTTTTGCTGGGGGTGTTAGATATGTAGATTGGTTTGAGAAGCAGGGAGTGGAGTGGAAGTGGTGGGAGGGGTGAGATGATGATACGAGGGAGAAAGAAGGGTGTGAGGCAGAAGAGAAAAGAGAAGAACGGGAATAACATACAGGTAATTGAGCCAAGATACTCTGCATCTGAGGCGGTGACAACACATTGCTAGCTTGCAAGAACTCGAGTTCAGTCCGGATCGTGCTTAGAGAGCGATTGATTTGTGCTGGTTCTGGCATTGTGATTTTCTTTCTGTCGGTCTGTCTGTTGTCGATTTCAATTTCTGTTCCTGCTCCAAGTCGAGTATTCCTATTTTGCGTTTTGTTCGTAGACTTCGGAATTGGAGATAAGGTGCAAGTACGTGAGTTGAGAGTTGAAGGCGGATAGAGGTGGTGGAAGTGGAGGTTCCCCATCGACGTCATCAATCCAGCCAAGTTGCCAACCCAAGCGTCTTGCATCCTTACCGCGCTTGCTATACAAAACTGCTGTTACTATCGGTTGGTAAGATGGCAAGTTTCAATAACATCACGAAGATGAACCATAAATCGTTCCAATACTCACTCATATATAGATATCAACATGCTCGCGTATTATACATTCCCATTCCTTCATCCATACGTAGACCCGTCGCCAGGTATCCTATATTACACCCCCAGTAAATCATATCATGCATAGAAACCAAAAACTTGAAAATCATCCTTCTTATATCGCTTGCTCATGCATATCAGTCATAATCATCAAATCATTTTCATCTAAAGCCGCTGGAGGGGGTATCTCAAAATGCGCGCTTCCTTCTGCACCACCAACGCCTGCTAAATCCGCTCCTGGCAATGTGCTCGTATCTGGTGTATGGGCCGCTACTGTTGGCCGCGGCAATTCTTCTGTCGTGTTCGCGGGTTTTTGTACTTCTATGTGCTGTAGTCCTTGGTCTGGAAGATCTGAGGCAAGGGCTAATATGGTCTGTATTTGCTCTGTTGTTACACCTTGGGTGTCGGTAGTTTGTTCGTGTAAATATTCTGAGCTGATGGTAGATATTTGGGGTTTGAATTCGGGGCCGGGTCCAGAAACTGGCAGTGGAGCATCTGGCTCATAAATTTCCAGCCGAGGGGGAGACCTTCCTCTGCGGGGATAGATGTCTGAGGTATCTGATACATCTGTTACTGCATAATCGTGTACGTTGATGGAACTATCCAGTACTGGAGGTTGGCCATACGGTGAGTTTAGGAACCCATTCTTCTCGGGATAATTTCCATTTCCATTTCCACAAGCCTTCTCATCCGTGTGGCGTGCATCTACCACGATTGGGACTGAACGTAAAGGCTCTTGGTACGGCTCTTCCATCTCCGGGAAAAACGTCAACAAGGTTGAAGCTTGTGTACGGAGCCTGGGATCATCATGAAGACAACGACGGCAAATATCTAGGAAATAATCGGGAATCTCCGTAGGAAAAGCAGATACAGTCAATGGACGTTGCGTTTCCGGCTCATCATGTTGCGTAGCCAGAGCATACAACACCATTCCCAATTGGTACAGATCAGACTTGACGCCAATGTACATGGAAATGCGCTGATTGCTCTCAATGAGATCGCGGACCTCAGGAGGTTCCCAGCCGACAGGACATCCTCTTCTATTTATGTCAATGATCTTTGCATTATCATATGCATCGATGACAATATTGGAAAGAGTGAAATCTCCCTGCACAAAGCCTGACTCGTGAATTTCGGAAAGACCCTGAACAATTTGCCTTGCCCACCGTTCTCTTCGACTCCAAGGAATCTTTCCTTCGCCATCGTAGATGACATCAATCAGCGCACCTTGCTCTGCAAAACTGATGAGAAGCCCCTTGACAGTCTCACCTTTGTTATCGAGAACGACGCCTCCAAACTGGATCACACTGCGAGAGCCAGAAAGCTGATGAAGAGCGTTGATCTCGTAGAGGAATTCATCGACCGTATCAGGACCGGGGATTTCTTTCTTGATAAACACCTGACCATCAACTTGAACCTTGTAGACGAAACCAGAGAGATGAGATTCAAAAACAAGTTCGTCTTCTCGGATCCGTCGACAATTGAGATGATTGATAGATCTGACGGGAGGATATGAAATAATCTCAGAGAGATCCTCGACCACATGCACATGAAGCCGTTCGTTCTCGGTCTGTAATTTCAGGTTTGTCACGGTGTCGTAGAATTGGATATCAGGCAGCGATTCCCGAATAGCTTCATATATCCGTGCACTCTTGTCTCGTTGAAATCTCGTCCGCATGAGCTCCTCTTCCAAAGAGCCCTCTGGACAATCTCTATAATCCAACGAGATAGTCACACGCCTCCAATGCGTGGGTTTCTCTGCAAAGGTAACGAAGAACTTCTCCCTCTTGGACTTATCCCGGAAGTGCATGCTGAGATTCAGGATCCACTTTCGTTCGAGCTCCTCGAGTATCATTTCATCAAACGCCTCTGTACATATAGACGCCGTGTCAATAGCCGACGCCTCTTTCGAGACGTCTACGTATTCCTGAGCCTCATCCTCTTGTGTAGTAACCGGTGGCACCTTTTGATTATCCAACAATGTCTCAACCGTCTCGGTCGTTTCCAACAGCTCGGGTGCACTGAGTCTAGGGTTCGAAGCCACAATTACAGACGAGTTTCGGAACGAGGCATTTCGCCTTCGGTCTACTGAGACGGTCCGTCGTTCATCAGCATTGGGTGTGTTTGGTTCCAGCTTGTCTCGCAGCTCTGATTGCTGTCTTCGGAATGTTCCTGGTCGAGGCAATCCGGGCACGACTTTTCTCGAGAGTCTGCGTGCAATGCCGGCCCGTGTAGTATCCTCTTGTAGGGGCTGTGGTGGAGCTGTGGTACTGGCACTATCGTCTTTCCCGAATAGCTTCCTCCAGGACCAGGTAGTTCTTTGGTCGGTGGATGCGGCTCTCGTGTGAGGCTTCTCGGTTTGAGCCATTGTGATGTCGGGATGGTCCCGGCAGCTGTGCGGGAGATCGTCAGTTACCATGGACTGCACTACGACTTGACCGAATGGGAGGGGAAGGAGGGGAAGGAAGGGAAGAGAATGGAAGTCTCATCTTGCATACATGGTGGTGGAGCTGGAACTGGAGCTGGAATTGGAATTGCCACTCTCTTTTGTGTTTGTGGCTGTCAGCAAAAGGAGAGGCTGGTGATCATTTCTAGACGCCCG
Organism: Lachnellula hyalina; assembly: GCF_007821495.1. NCBI lineage: Eukaryota > Fungi > Ascomycota > Leotiomycetes > Helotiales > Lachnaceae > Lachnellula > Lachnellula hyalina. The sequence goes on from NW_022157338.1 coordinate 8,236, forward strand.
AGCTTGTGTAGCATGCAACTATCCGACGGCGTATATGTATATGTATGTGGAGGTGGAGATGGGAGGTGGATGTGTAGGGTTTCGGTGTGTTATGTTTATTAAAGAGCAGTGGCACTCTCCTGTTCTTGTAAGGGTGTATGGAGATCATTGCATTGGCATCATTCGAGTAGGCATCATGAAAGAGAGGGCCATGCCGTAGGTTTGGAGTTGGGCTGGGGTGCTACGGTTGTTATGAATGTGAAGTGAGGCGGTCGTGTAATTGTTGGCCTTTACTTGTAGGGGATTTGAATGCTAGACTGTATCCTATTCGACGTGCCGCATGCAGGCAGTATGCTCGTATGCGTAGGCGTATGCGGACTGCGTGCTGTATGATGTATGCTGGATACTAGTTTTACTGGTATCCGTACTGAATTCTAGGTGGTGGTGGTGAAGTGAAGACGGATGCAGATGCACGGACGAGGTCGCAGGAGCGGTCAGGATGTTGCAGAAAGAGAGAGCTTCGGAGGAGAGAGGGGAAGGGAAGGGAAGTGGCTGGGGCGGTGCGCGAGTGAACAACGCACCATCCATCCGTCCATTCATCCACCACTAGCCATTCTCTTTCGTTTCGGCCATTTACTACGCTCTACTTTACGGATTACTCTGCTCTTTGGTTGCCTCACTTTTCACGCGTCAGGAACGGTGTGCTTAAGCGTTGAGGGTCAGAGGATTGGGATTGGAATCGGGATTGGAATGGGAATGGGAATGGCAGGTGCAGGCGTGGATGGGTGGGACGTGTGGTGCGAATAGGGTCAATCCGGAGAATACATATGTAAGAATAAAACGATAGATTGGTTACTTACATAGGTACATAGTGTAATATACTTGACATGCGGTGTCTAAGGTAGAACATACCAATGCTGCTTTCTTGGGGCCTGAAGCAATACGTACCCTACCCTACACCTACAGTAGGCAGATGTACAGCGGGACGGGCCAATCCGAAGGACACTTGTCTACCAATTAACCTTGACAGCAGCCTATTGGCAATACTCTCCAATAGAATTCTTTTCCCATGCTATCCGAATTCTTTTCTTTTCAATAAAAGACCGAATGAGAGGACAAGATAGCAGAGTGGGGAGGGTCAGCAGTGAGCACGATTAATATATATATTTCCGAAAACGGGGGGTAAAGATATAGTATCAACCTCGTCCATTCATCTTCTCCCTATGAAACACCAAGTACTTGTACATCACTAGGTAATAAGACCCAGCCTGCTTAGAAGCTGTAGACACATTAAGGTTAACCAGTACCATGAAAGTGGGTGAAAGTGGGGTAAGATTTGGACCCCAACTCAACGCTCCCCTCTCCAATTCATATAAAACCCCAAACGATCAAATATGATTCAATCATCTATAAGCACTTCATTCCTCGATTTCATACCTCGCAAACACACCCGTTCTTCAAGTACATTACCTAGTTCTAGCTAAGATCCACCGCAAGTAAGATCCGACGGGGCTTTCCTTCACTTCACTTCCTTCATGCAGTCCATATGATCCTGCATCAGCATCTGCATCTCACCTCATTAGAGCCAAGCCAACCCGAGCCGAGCCACTGACCTGGAACAAGGCGTTTCGTTGCGTTACTTTTACTCCATAAGGTACCTATCTGCCTACCCAAGGTAGTTTGCCTTACTCGAGAGTCGATACTATACATTACCTACAGTACGGTGTATTGCTGCCCAACGCCTTGCCGGTAACCTAACTCAACTCAACATCGCCTACCAATACTCCGACCTCCGATATCCGTCCTCCATACAACAATAGAAATCTGTATCCACTCGCCTGACTGACAGCGTTACACGTATCTGTCATTCCTTCTTCCTTTCTTCCTTTCTAAGATTCCCGTCCCAGCCAAGCCCGGCCCAGTCCAGCCCCGCAGAACAACTGGCCATACGGTAAGCAAGTCCAGACAAGACAAGGCAAGGCAAACGAGGCAGAACAAGCAAGGCAAGCCGTTGGTTACCCAGTCTACTATTGTCTGGTACCGTATCTACCTTAGCTGCGTGTGTTATGCTGTAAGCAAGGCAAGCAATCAACAACTGCATGAACCATCCGCAATTAGGGTGTTCGATTCGATCCGTCATTTTGCATTTGGGTATCCATACGGATTAATATGGAATTGAGGCCCAATTACAGCCCTATAATGTAATACTTTAAATCGAGCATCGAATCGCCGGACAGGCTGTCTTTCTTAAGGCTAGAGAATGTGAGACGTCAAGTCAATCAATGCCAGCAAACACAAGCAGATACAGTACTACCACAGACACATCAAGTACATCAACTACTGTAGATATTGGTACTTTACATTTTATCGTACTCTATACACGTCTATCACCATGTATCTAATGACATCTCAATGTAACGTATACATGTATGTAGTGGAGAGTTTGTCCAACCATCTTACCTTGATCCAACAACGCCGGTGCCATGCCATGCCATGCTGCCCTTTTCCCCGCATCGCATTTGTTCGTTCGTGATACCGTATTATGTGCAGAACTTCGCGAGAGGATGCATGCATCGATCAATCAATCATCATCCTCGTCTTCTTTCTCGTCCTTCTTCTTGGATGCCTTCTTCTTTTTAAGCTGGTCATTCCACACGGTATTCGCTTGGTCCTTATCCAATCCGGGGAAGACAAGATCGAAGACGTCTGAGTACCACTTCGCCGGTTTGCCCTCAATCCCTTCCTTGATGTTCTGTGTACCGTTAGTCGTCATTCTTTATTCAAAGAATAAAGTATCATTGGAAAAGGGAGCATACCTCGGGAAGCTCAAGCCAATCAGACATATTATCATCCGGGAAAATTATCATCTTTGACCCCGCGCGTCGTGCAGCAACAGTCTTCTCCCTCAACCCCCCTATCCTCAGTACTTTCCCCGTAACTGTCAACTCACCCGTCATCGCAATCGTGGGATCCAACGGTCTATTCAGCGCCAGTGACATCAGAGAGGTAGCCATCGTGATACCAGCAGAAGGGCCATCTTTCGGTACTGCTCCTTCGGGGCAGTGCAGATGCACCTTGGCTTTGTTGAAGAACTGATTACCTGGGTAATTCCTCGCCATTACCGATTTCGCAAACGAGTATGCGATTGTCGTTGATTCTTTCATCACGGCGCGAAGGTTTCCTGTTGTTGCGAGGCCGGGACGAGAATCTGGTGTGAGGGCACTTTCGAGGATTGATTCAACATACAGAGCAGCACCCCCCATTTGAGTCCATGCGAGACCCATCGCGACTCCTGGAGGCGTGGTATCGTACAAACGATCTGAGGTGAAGACTGGGGGACCGACGTAGTCCTTCAGGTTGTCTTTGTCAATGGTAACATGGACTGTATCGGGAACAGTGAGACTGATTCGCGGCTTCTCTGTAGTTTCCTTCTCGATGTTATCGGAAGTCTCCTTGACATCAGTCTCGTCCTTCTTCGACTCTTCCAAAGCAGCCTTCCCTTCTTCAGTCAAAGCTTTCTCTTCAGCAAGGACGCTTTCGCCAAGGTCTTGCACGATTTTCAGTGCTGACTTGCGGTACACCTTCTCGATCTGCTTCTTCAGATTTCGAACACCAGACTCTCGACAATAGGACTTGATGAGCTCTTCAATCGCCTCCTTGCTGAGATTGACGTCAACCTCTTTCAAGCCAGCCAGCTCCTTGGCGGCGGGTGCCAAGTATCGTTCTGCGATTGCCATCTTCTCGTCTGCAACATATCCCGAGAGCTGAATGACCTCCATTCGGTCCAGAAGTGGTCGAGGGATAGTATCAGTCATGTTGGCTGTACAGACAAAGAGGACCTTGGAAAGGTCAACCGGCACATCAAGGTACTGATCCAAAAAGGAGTTGTTTTGCTCGGGGTCGAGCAGCTCCAACAGCGCAGATGCTGGATCTCCCTGGTGTCCTCGCCCTAGCTTATCAATTTCATCGATCAATATCAAAGGATTCTCGGTTTGACATTTCTTCAGCGCTTGAATGATTCGTCCAGGTAGTGCACCAACGTATGTTCTGCGGTGACCCTTGATTTCTGCAACATCGGCCAGACCACCAACACTGAATCTGTAGTACTGTCTGTTCAAAGCTCTCGCGATACTCTTCCCAATACTGGTTTTACCCACACCTGGAGGACCGACAAAGCATAGAATCTTGCCCTCGACCGTGCCTCGTAGTTTCCCCACAGCAATGAATTCAAGAATACGATCCTTGACATCCTGTAAACCGTGATGATCTTCATCGAGGACAGTAGTGGCATTTTTGATTCCGAAGTTCTCCGCACTCCGCTGTCCCCAAGGAATCTGTGTCAACCAGTCCAAATAATTTCTGGTGACGTTGAACTCCGACGCAGATGGCTCCAGATGTGCAAGCTTGTTAAGCTCTTCATCAAAGACCCTTTTGACAGCCTCTGGCATGGCGAGCTTCAAGGCCTTCTCTCTGAACTTTTCCACCAGCTTGTCTTTCCCGTCGGATTCGATGCCGAGTTCCCTCCGGATACCCTTCATTTGCTCCATCAGCCAGTATTCCCTTTGTCGTTTCTGGATCGATCTCTCAACGTCCTTGGAAATCTTCGATTGCAGTTGAGCATTCATCAACTCCTTCTTGAAAACCGCCATAGCTTTCTGTAACCTATCTTCTACATTCATCGTTTCCAGAACTTCCTGTAGCTCGTTCAGTTCGCCTGCTGAGACGGCAGCAGCAAAATCAGCAAGTTTGGCTGGCTCGTTCATAACGTTCCCGGCAGACTGGCTCATTGAAAATGTAGAGATCTGATCCCGGAATAGACTGTTCAGATTTGCCACCTCTTTGAACACATTGACGATTTCGTTGGTGACGGCTCGAATGATAGGGCTCTTAGGATCATGAGGTTCCTCGGGCATGTTCTCCACGTTGACCAAACTAACAGGGTACTTTCGTAGGAAGGACGTAGGTTCGTAGGGAGCAACCTCTGCATCTTTTGATGCCACAGGGCCCTCCTCAAAACTAGCAACCACATCACCCTTCTTATCGCCTGTCCCTTCTTCCTTCGATTTTGGCGGAGGGATGATCTCAGGAATATCGTCTACCTCGGCCTTCCCAACACCACTCCCACCCGGCTTTACCAACGCAGTCATCTTGATCCTTCGATGCGGATACAAGACAGCCCTCCAGGCCCCTTCATCCCCATGTAAGGGAAACGCGCTTGTGATCTGCGCAAATACTCCAACATCATATACATCGTCCATTTTCTCAATCACATCGCCATCCGCATTCTCATCCTTGAACAAGAAACCTCCAATATACGGCTGGCCTCTCTTCATCATATCCTGAATTGCCGCAACAATATTAGGATCCCGTACCGTGACTGTTGTGTAGAACCCGGGGAATAGAGGGCGTTTGGCGATAGGAATGGCCATTACCTGCGGGTAGACTTCTGGGATTGAGGGTACCGCGATGGCGGTCTTGTCTGAATTGTTGGCTTTCCGTCCTTTTTTACTGCCATCACCACTGCCAGAATCGCCTCCGGACGCAGCACCACTCCCTCGGCCATCTGCTGGAGCATTGCCTGTTGATTCGGGAGCCTTGGCCTTGCTTTCTGCCACATTCTCGCCACTTGTTTCTTTGGCAGCCTTTTCCTTTGTCTTGTCTTTTTCATCTGCTATTTCCTCGTTGGCTGCATCTTTCGGGTCTTTGGGTGCGTCTTTCCGTCGTACAGGAGAGGTCGAGAAACTCGAAGAAGATAGGGGTGTCGTGTAAGCAGGGGCGAAGGGTCGCAGTGAGGTTATTGAAAGTTGCCGTTGCCGACTAATTGCTGAACTGTATAGTCTGCTCGAGGAACTCGAGCTGTATCTAACACATGTCCTCGTTGTGGATCGGAGAGCGAGCCGCCATGGTAGATTTTGGCCGTACAGCATAATTTCCGCGGTTCTGTCCTGGTACGCTCAAGTATGCCCTCAATTAGATTTGCCGACGCCGAAGGAAACCCCAAAGGTGGAATTAGTATTCAAAGGATCTACGCTCAATGCAGAAAGTGAGGACGGAACGACAGTACAGAAAGTGGTCGAAGTGGTCGAAGTGAGAAATTGAACGATTGCATTCTGTTGATTTCGGATCGTCATGGATGGATGCTTTGTAAAGCCCGGCCAAAGTTACTATAACGCCGACGTTCAGACGTTCCGAGCCTGAGGCCGAATGAACTCTTTAGCCGAACCGAACTCGCCCCCTATTTCCGAGAAGCGGTACTGATTTTCATATGCGGGACATCAGAAATAAAGGATAGCAAGTGCCTCTTCTCATGTTTCGGACCAAGAGGGTCTTTATCAACGTTGGGAAGCATGGATCAACAGCTTTATAAGGTAAAAGGCTTAGAAATAGATAAATACTAAATACTTTAATAGACAGCAACATGAACATGCCTCAATAGGTGGTATAATTTCGGATATCTTCCTTTCTGTAAAAGAAACCTGTCTTTGGCAAACTAAATCATCTGGAACTACCTATCTATAAGCGTGAATATAACAAAAGAACTTCCTCCTCCCCTATGATATAGCCCTCATCACTCTCACCCCTCGAACCATACCTCACCATTACAGCTTCTCCCGTCCATCCAACGCTTTTCCCCCATCAACAAGCACACACCAGCCTTCCCCACCACCGCCACCGTCTCCCCCCACGGCATTCTCAAACTCCTTCCTCGCATACGCTATCACCTCATCATCAAAAGTGCCCGGCTGCAACCAAACACTCTTCACTCCCAGCCCCTTTGCTTCTTCCAACACCTTCTTCGTGACTTTGGGCGGGGTGATGATGCTCACGGCCGTTGATGTCGGATCGGGGAGCTGAGATAGCGAGGAGACGGTTGGGTAGGCTTTGGAGTTGGCGGTTATGCTGGGGGCGGTGGGGTTGATGGGCGTTACAGGGAGAGAGTGGGTTGTGTACCAGGTGAAGACTACTTTGGGTTAGAAGGAGTAATAGGAAAGGAGGTAGAATAGCGGTTTCGGATCAAAATGGGGGATAAGGGGAGATGATATGGGGGAAGGAAGGGAATACTTTTATGGCCGAATTTGGAGGGGTCAGCGGATGCTCCTACGACAGCGAATTGAGGAGCTGAGAAGAAGGCGCGGGCTGTAGATTCTGTTGACATTTTGCTTAGTGTTGTTACGGACGATTTGAACATAGACTGGTTGTTTGGTTTTGGTATAGAGATGGAATGGGATGAATGGATGGAGGGGCACTCGTTATAATACAGTAAATGACGAATAATCGTCACCCCCACCTGCATATGTAGGAGTTCCCCCTCCTCCGGATATATCACTATTTAAAACGTAACACGTAGCAAAACGGGGAACAATACTGGGACTAAATACGCAGCAAAATGGATATTACGAAGTATTTGGAATACCACTCCCATAGGACAGGTGAGAGGAATATCAATATTCCTGAATCGGCTGTTTTGGACCGCGGTTCAGGGGAAACTCCCGCGGGAAATCCGGCATCGCTGTTCAAGATACGAAGTTGGATAAGAAGGTAACAACTTTTGCGATCCAGCTGATGGTTCGGATTTTTGGTGAAGAATCGGGCTTTTCTTGCATTAAAAAGATAGAATGCCTCTCGTTGCTATATACCTTCCTTTGCTGATTAACTCCAATATCCAAAACCATTAACTTCTAACAAGCAAACTTCCAGCCTTTGACCTACCGCAACTCCTGAAGCTCACAACACCCTGGGACACCTACCAACCAATCTGCAAAGAACAGTACCCAACAATGGCAACCTTTGCGTAAGCATGTCCTCCTCTCCTCGTTTCAATTACCCTAACACCCCCCAGAAAAACAACCTTCAACGCCATCTCCTACGCCGCCTTTCGCCCAATTACCCCCCCGCCCTCTACAAAACGATACTCACCAACCACCACGGACCTTCTGCTACCCTCCTCGACCTAGGCTGTGGCCACGGGCTCATATCCCGCTCTCTCTCCCCGCACTTCACCTCAATCCTAGCCACCGACCCCTCATCCTCCATGATCAGCCAAGCCGAGACCTCCTCCGCGGAATACCCAAACATACAATTCCGCCAAGCGTCAGCAGAGAATCTAGATTTTATAGAAGATGGAAGTTTAGATATGGTGGTAGCGGGCCAAGCAGCCCATTGGTTTGACTACAGCAAGGTATGGCCGGAACTAAGCAGGAAAGTGAGGAAGGGAGGCACGCTTGCTTTTTGGGGATATAAGGATAATATATTCGTGGATTATCCTGCCGCCACACGGGTACTTGATGAGTATTGTTACGGGGAGAATACCATGGGTCCGTTTTGGGAACAACCGGGTCGGCGCATACTCAGGGATTTGTATAGAGATATTGTGCCGCCAGAGAGTGAATGGGAGGGTGTGCAGAGGGTGGAATATGAGCCGGCGTTGCAAGGGGAGGGGAAAGCGAAAGGTACGGGCGAGGTATTGATGAGTCGACGGTTGAAGTTGGGGGAGGTGGAAGGGTATGTGAGGACGTTTAGTGCGTATCATAATTGGGTTGCGAAGAATGGGGGGAGGGAGAGGGATATTGCTGATGTGATGTTTGAGAAAATGCTGGAGGTTGAGCCGGAGTGGAAGGCAAGGGGGGAGGCGTGGAGGGATGTTGAGGTTGAGAATGAGTGGGGGGAGTGTGATATTGATGGCCAGGAAGAAGTGAAAAGGGTTGGGGGATGTTTTGTTGACTGGTTTTCCGGGAAAGTAAGTGCTCCGACTTGTTTCTTCTGGCAAGCTATTTGATTCCAGGATTAGAGGACTTGAATCCGGATTTGTGATTCTTCTGTAAACTTAGAGCAAATGTAAGCATTGTAAACAAAATACTGGAGTTGAGAAACAATACTTCAATCTGCTAGACAATGGATAATAATTAGGGATTCCCAACTCTAGTCGCTTCTGATTTACTCGTTTCTTTTCTTCTACAGTAAAAAAGATATAACAGAAAAAGAAACCTCCACCCCGCCCCGCTCCACTCCGCTACTCCCCAAGTGTGGATTCACCAAGGCTCCACCGTCGCGTTGCCCTGTGGTTGCCATTGTTTCAACGGCAGAAAAAACGAGCCAGACAGAACACGGACCAAAGAATCCAATATCCTTCCTTCCTGAACCTCATCTTCTACATCCACCTCATCTTAGTATCCAGTTTTCCTCGATATCAATTGCAGCAAACCATTAGCAGTCAAGAAGAAAGATGGTATGTAGCTCCTTCCTTCCGTCTCTGTTTACCTTCCTTCCTTCCTAGGGCGGGCGCCAAAATAGTCGCCCTTGCGTGCTTTGCCCCCAAAACAAGGACTCTGGCTCTGTCGTGGAAGTCGCGACAGTCAACATACAGCAGTTGCATTCGTTGACGCCTGTCGCATCCCCTCCCCTTCTCGAACTCGAGATCTCGTTTGCATTTGTTGTACACTGCATCACCATCAATCAATCAATCAATCAATCCATCACCTGCATCCGCATCCAACAACTGCATAAACATCCCCGCAAGCTTCTTTTGGTTACATCCATCTCCCCATCCATCTCCATCCTCTACTTCACATCTTCCACGAGGGTCAATATGGCAAGCACTAAACCGTACGATGCGCAGGCCTCCACAAATTACAAAGAAGCGTTCGCCCTGTTCGACAAGCGCGGCAACCAACGCGTGGCCCTCGAGTCACTGGGTGATTTACTGAGAGCCTGTGGTCAGAACCCGACATTGAGCGAGATTAGAGATTTGGAGAAGAATATTGGTTCTGACTGTATGTTCTCTCCCCCCGCATCACCCCTTTTACACCCTTTTCAGAGAGCGGAGGCTGATTTGTACTGTGACAGTCGATTTCGAAACGTTCTCCAAAATCCTCAACCGACCAGGCGGCTTCCGCGACCCAGGCGAACCAGAAGAATACTGCCGCGGCTTCCAAGTCTTCGATAAGGATATGACGGGATTCATTGGCGTGGGACAGTTACGGTACATCTTGACGAACTTGGGGGAGAAGATGAGTGATGATGAGGTAGATGAGTTGTTAAAGGCCGTGGATACTAGTTCGGGGGAGATCAACTACACGGGTATGTCCTTTCTTGCTCTTCTAGCATAAGGAATCCAGGAGAGAGGTGATGTGAATGATGGCTAATTCCAAGGGATAGATCTCGTACGCACAATCCTAGCGAACTAGACGCAGCAGAGATGGAAATACATGGTTAGAGATATACTTCACTGTACGACTTGGGCATACACATTCACAGCATGGATAGGGCCGTGATATGATTACGAGGATGGATGGACGAATGGCGTTTATGTTTGGGACATGACATATTTTCCTTTAGGCATAGCGCATGAATAGGAACAGTGATTGTAATTGAAAATATTCTCCCTTCTGCCTTGTAGTTGACGCCGTACGCTATGGTGAATTCATATCTTTACACATACATGCTCTACTCGAAAGCAGCGACAGTCCCAGCCTGTATATCAACATCCCCCTCCCCAACCTTTCTCCCTGTCCTCATAACATCGGTACTGGTAGCCCCCCCAGGCAGCACATACATAATCCTCCCCTCATATCCTTCTTTCCCCTTACCCTTGCCTTTCTCCCCACCATCCACATCTAGATCCATCTTCTCGCCCCCTCCCATTCCCAGTCCCAATCCTTGCCCTAGTATCTCATACCCAACCACAACACCACACCTTACACACCTCCACAGCATCCTCTTCTCGAAGCCGTCTTCCCTCCTAACCACCGTCGGTTTGGTCGCCTTTATCATGCCTAGTATAATCGTATAGCCCTCTACTGGCATCTCGTTCACAATTGTATTTGTGTTCTCATTGGCGTTCGCATCTTCCAAGCTACTCGTAGGGGCAGACGGCAAGGGGAGGATTATGGCCGAGTCGAGGGCGCCTGTGCCAGTTGAGCGGCGGGGGAGGGATGAGAAGGTGTGCGTGCTGGCTAGGAGGAGGGAGGTGCAAAGGCAGTGGTAGGTTGTTATTGTGGGGGGTTGGAGCGGCATGTTGGTTGGTTTGGTTTGGTTTGAGGAGGGGTATGTGAGCGAGCTGGGGAGAGAGGACTTTTGTCGATATGGCTCGTACCCTTGGAGAGTGAGTATTTAGCAGGCTGAGCCTACCTGTATACGATTTGTCAAATCTACCTATAAGTTGTTGAAGTGACAGTCCCAAGTTTGAAGAAGTATAGCGTAGACGTGAAGCTATTTACAGAAATTCTTGCTTGTACCTGATCTGATGCAAGCTTAATAGATCCCGAAAGACCCCAGATTCCAGCCCCGCCCTTCTAATCCCTGCATCATATCCCATCGGCCCAGCTGTTTGTTTCACTCGGGACAACAGTTGAATTGACGACAACTTTACCAACACATTTCATTTCACTTCACTCACTTTACCCCACCTCTCCAACCCATCCACGTATTACTCACGGGCGTCCTTCCACTCGCCCATACCCCCTCCCATCCTGGCGCTTCCATTCCGCGTCCGTTGGTTCTTGGTGTCTGTCTTGCTATTCACATCCATCTCAGTCATCCTGGCTTCCACTCGCCTGGGTCCGCGATTGACCTCGTTGTTCACCCAAATCCGGCCCTTTAAATACTCCTCCTCCTCCTCCTCCTCCTCGCCCTACACTTCCGCCTACAAATTCAGACCCATAGTCAACAGCACCATGGCACCATCCCAATACCAAAAGCCTCCCCAGGCCCCTCCTCTCTTCACAGCAACAACGTCGTCCCTCGTCGAAGACGCAAAGAAGCTCTGCGAAACCTCACGCACCCTCCTAGACAAAATCGCCGCCGAAGTCACCCCCGAGACTGCCACTTTTGAAAATGTAGTCCTGCCCCTCGCCCTAGACGAGAATGCCGGCGGTTTGGAGTCTCGTATCATCGGTTTCTACCAAGCAGTATCCTCGTCCCAAGAACTCCGTGATGCCTCTTCCAAAGCAGAGGAAATCATGGACGCCTTTAGCATTGAAGCCTCAATGCGCGAAGATATCTTCAAGCTCGTCGACGCCGCGTTTCAAAAGAAAGCCCCGCTCGACCCCGAATCCCAACGCCTTCTCGAGAAAGAACGCAAATCCTACATAACCAACGGTCTGGGCATACCTGCTGGGCCTGATAGAGACCGGTTTAAGGAGATCAAGATGCGTCTGTCTCAGATTCAAATTGAGTTTCAGAAGAATCTGAATGAGGAGAATGGCGGGATTTGGTTCAGCTATAAACAGTTGGAGGGTGTACCTGAGGATACATTGGCCACGCTGGAGAAGGGCACCGGGGCGAATGAGGGGAAGTTGAGGTTGAGTTTCAAGTATCCGGATCTGTTCCCTGCGCTGAAATTTGCGCTGGATCCGGAGACAAGGAAGAAGATTTTTATTGAGAATGAGAACAAGGTATAACGTCTCCTTTCAATTTCCATGGGCTGAGAATAAGGCTGATATTACAGTGTAATGAAAATGCACCCCTCTTCAAGGAAGCTATTATCCTGAGAGACGAAGCTGCTAGACTGGTTGGCTACCCCAATCATGCAGCATTCCGAATCGAGGATAAGATGGCCAAGACCCCGGAGACCGTTAATGAGTTCTTGGATGATTTGAGAGTCCAGCTTACTCCTGGTGGGGTCAAGGAGGTTGCACATTTGCTTGAGATTAAGAAAGCAGATCTGACGTCTAGAGGTTTGGACACCAGCGATGCTGCAAATTATTATCTATGGGATTCGAGATTCTATGGACGGATGATGGTTGAGAAGGAGTTTTCTATTGATGAGTCCAAGATTGCAGAGTATTTCCCTCTTCAGCCTACTGTTCAGGGTATGCTTGCTATATTCCAGGAGCTCTTTGGCTTTGTGTTTGTTGAGTTGGTGGGTGAGGAACGAACTAAGCTTTCTGGTAAGTGGTCTTCTAATTCTCCACCCTCAGCTGCTAATGGTCACAGAATCTGGGAAAGCCGAGGATATTGCTTGGCATGAGGATATCAAAATCTTCAGCGTCTGGGATGACGAAGGAGAAGGCGGAGCTTTCGTAGGCTACCTCTACCTCGATCTCCACCCCCGCCCAGGAAAATACGGTCACGCAGCAAACTTTTCTCTCCAACCCGGCTTCTACTACCCCAATGGCACTCGTCGCTACCCCGCCACAGCACTTGTCTGCAACTTCTCCAAACCTACCGAATCCAAGCCCTCTCTTCTCAAGCACGACGAAGTAGTTACTCTCTTCCACGAACTCGGCCACGGAATCCACGATCTTGCAGGTCGTACCAAATACTCCCGTTTCCACGGAACATCTGTCGTCCGTGACTTTGTGGAGGCACCCTCTCAAATGCTCGAGAATTGGTGTTGGACTCCCTCCCAACTCAAGTCTTTAAGTAGCCACTATATAACCGGCGAGAAGATCCCCGACGACTTGATCGAGAAGCAAATTAGCGTCAAGCACGTCAATGATGCGTTGTTCAATCTGCGCCAACTGCATTTCGGTATCTTCGACATGACAGTACACACTCCCAAATCCCATGCCGAGGCAGAGGCCTTCAGACTCTCAGAACTCTACAATGACCTCCGCACGCAAATCGCCGGCATCAAAGGACCCGAGGCGCTAGGCCTCCCAAGTAATTGGGGCAGCGGCCAAGCGACCTTCGGCCATCTGATCGGGGGCTATGATGCTGGTTATTACGGTTACTTGAGTAGTCAAGTTTACAGTACGGATATGTTCTACTCGGTGTTCAAGAAAGATCCGATGAATGGAAAGGAGGGCAGGAGGTATAGGCATATGGTGTTGGAGAAGGGGGGAAGTCAGGAAGAGATGAAGACGTTGGAGGACTTCTTAGGACGTAAGCCGAGTACGGAGGCGTTTTATAGAGACTTGGGGTTGAAGGCTAAGTAGGTTTTGCTACTGAGTTTTGGGGCTGGGATGTGCTGATGTATGGCGTGGTAGAGCAAGACTTTGAGTAATAGGACGGCGTAGGGTGTAAGTTAGATGATGATAAAGTGCGCGATATCGCCACTAGAGGTATTGCTACATATGAAGCACCTGCTCCTTTTAGCCTTGGCATCCACCCAGAGCAGAATATATCAACCACGTGAGTCCAACCACCATGACTGCCCCCATTTAAAGTCGTGGCGCCGCCTCTCTATCCTTCGTTCCTTGGATCTCAATCTTTCCAGTCAATCCCACAGCCACGAAGCTGGATAATCCCCAGGTTTTGCATTCATGACTTGTCGCTTATTAGCACCCTGAAACGGCTCCTCCACACTCCAAGTCTCATTCCGTTTCAGAACCAACCCCAGACTGTCATTTTAATGCACGAATGCAAAATCCTTCAGGATTCGGGAATTGATAGGTGATTATTTCGGAATAAGGTTTCCTCCGTCCCCTCAGATGATGATCTTTCAGACGATCAAGGATTGAAGAACGGATGGACGAAGTTGCGGCTTATGCTTTCTTTCCTACTAGCTGTCATCTGAATACTGACAGCTGCCATTGCATAAATTGTTTCTATTTGTTTCTATTCATGCGTTGGGGCTTGTGTCGTCTCAGGTGCTTTTATGCGTTTGCGTCTTACTTTACTCAACTGTCTTAGAGGTGCTTTGCTTGCTTCTGCTCCAACTTATTCTTCTTCGACCAATTCATTCAACGTATTCATTCTTTCATTCTTGACGGTCCGCTGAGCGACCTGAAGTTACATTCCTTACTCGCTGTCCTAGTTGGTTTGATACCATTTGATTCTTTGTTCTATATATTTAATTGCCGTTTGAAATGGAGTCTAGCCTTCAGGTCCCGAAGATCACTTATACACGGGATACTTCAGTCACTTCCACGATGTCGAATGTCGAGGGTAGAAAACCGATGCTGGGGAGGAATACAGGCGTGGAGCTGGTCCCACGACCTAGCGAGTCTCCTCTTGATCCTTTAGTTTGTTCTCATACCTGTGTTCAACAATATTTAAATACTAACGTAAAGACAGAACTGGCCACAATGGAAAAAGGAACTCGCATTCGGCTCCCTTGTCCTCGGTGGCGCCGTCATCGGTATTCTGAAAACGATACTGGTGACGGTAAACGGCGTCATTGCTACAGAGTTGAATTGCTCGTATATGGCAGCGACAGCCTTGACTGGCCTGCCGTTGATCATCGGTGCATTTTCTGGGATGGGAAGTACGGTTCTAGCGCAGAAGGTTGGGAAAAGGGGAATCTATCTTACAAGCTCGGTACTTTTGCTTGCTGGTGCTATTTGGAATATGCATGTCGAGCAGAGCTATGCTCAGTTCATGGTATCGAGGATATTTCAAGGTGTTGCTTGGGGTGCTTTTGAGTCGTTGGTTTTAACTTCTTTCAACGATATGTTTTTCGTGTGTTTTCCCTTGCATCTCTCTCATATATCTTTGCTGACAGATACAAGGTCCATCAACGATCCCGTCATGTGGTACTGTACAACATCTCGAATATCTTCTTCACGTGGGGAACCCCTATTCTCGGTGGCTACCTCTCGCAAACCAACCAAGGCTTCCGCAACCAAATCATGGCCATAAACATAATCCAAGCCTTCTCCATCGTATTCCTCATCTTTGCCACGCCCGAAACAACATTCTCCCGGTCCTCCACTTCCACTTCGACCTCGCAGTCCCCTAACACAACAACCGTCTCCGCTCCCTCAGCAGGGAAATTCAAATCCTACCTCTCCACCCTCCGCTTCACCATTCCGCCTAGTTCGAGCACGAGCAAGAGCAAAATGACGCGCCCCCTCCGCGCTCTAGCAGCACCAACCACAATCCTCACCTTCCTCCTCACCGCCCCGCCAACAGCAACAGCACTCGCCGTCGCTTCAACCCTCTCCCTCCTCTTCAGCAGCATGCCCACCTTCCTCTTCCCCGCGCGCATCGGCTACCTATTCATCGCTCCTCTCGTCCTCTCCCTGCTCCTCTACACCGCTTCCTCTTTCACCTTACCTCGAGCACCGCGCTCCAAACAGGCACATACACAGCCCTTCCTCATCGCCATCCCGGCCTTGATCCTCGCTTTCGCAGGCACACTCGCCTTCGGCTTGTACACGTACGGCAAACTCATGTCCACGACCCGCGCCAAGGGAAGCCAGTTTACGTTGTATGTCCAGGGTCAGGATCTCTCGCTGCAGATCGTGTCTGTGCTGTTCGGGTTGCTGGTTGCAGGGGCTGTGCTTGTGAATGCAGCTGGTGTTTCTATAGTCACAGCCACATCCGCTCTCGGATCTAAATCACAACAAGATGAAGATTTTGATGAAGAGGAAAGTGCGAGTAATGCGCTGCAATTCGCGCATAAGCTCCTCCAAGACGTCCTAACAGGCATCTTCATCATCGGCATGCCGCTCTGGGTCAAAAGCGGCGCGGACATGCTAGCCGGGCTTAAAGATGCAGCTATCGCGCTGGCGGTCGTGCAAGTTGTTATTGGGAGTAGTGTTGCGGCTTTGTTGTGGGCTCAGGGGGAAGGGGTGGCGAGGTTGGATGCTAGAGTTCTGGGGGTTAGCGGAGGGCGGGGGTACGGGCAGGATGTGTTAGAGTTGAAGAAAGGGGATAGCTATTTTGAGGCTTGAGTTGATGGGTTGAGTTGGGTTGGAATGGGATAGAGGCGTTGGGAGTTGGGGGTAAGTTGGATATGTATGTATGCATGTGATGGTTTAGCTCAGGCTGTGCTGAGCACGCTGTGGGTATGTGGCCTTGCATTCAGGACGGAGCTTATGAGTCGTAATGAGTAATGAATAACATTTAGTCCGAATATGTCAGTTACCTACGCTGTGAGCCTGTGATTAGAGAACATTCATTCCCGAGTACCCCGTTGCAGAAATTCAAACGGTGTTTAAACAGCAATATTCGGAGTTGATTGCTCACTCTTCCCTGCCCTCCGGAGCTTTCCATTTATTCATTCATTGCCTGATGTGTCTGCTATGAATAAGTAGACAGCAAAACTAGGTCACGACACTTACCCCGTAATCCTTAACTCCATACAAATACTTTAATCCTTCCCCTCTCTCTTAGAATCCTTCACGAAAATCCAAACCGCAACTCCCACTCTCTCAAAAGCCCACCTTTACCCCAAAATCCTGCTCCATCCGATAGCAAAATGCCCTCTTCACAACCCCCCACCAACAACTCGAAACGAGATACCCAACAGACGGAGAAATCCCCTACAGGCGGGGTAGCTGCTCAGGCCGATGAGAAACACTCAGATAGGGGTGTCAAGGCGAGCACGTCGAATCATTCCACGTCTAAGTCGACAATAAAAGATGAGGATTTGGCTTGTCCGAAATGTAAATTGGCGTGGTTGACGTGTTCGAAATGTTCGTGATGATGGGTGTGTGTGTGATCCAGAAAGAGAGACAGAGAAACGTAAGTAAAGAGAATTATTCCTGATATTCTGGGTAGAATGGAGATGGAGAACTAGGCTTGGATAGAAAAGTAAACCCGAGACTTTAGTTAGTTGGACTTCTTTCTATATATAGTATAATATAATATAAAACATTAGTATAGCTCTTTTTTTTGACTAGCCATGTACATCAGCTTATAATGATCTGGCTGGCTTTACGTCACTCTTTAACCTTGGTATTATCGACTACATAACACAAATGGGCTCAGTCCCCGTAGACAAATCAGTGATTAACGGCGATGTATAGTTATGCTTCTTTAATATGACCACACATCCATTCCTTGAATCTTAACCCTATAGCATAGTAGGATTAGGAGATGACGTCCTTTGGTGAGGACCATGAAGCGTGGTAGAATTATTGTGGTGAAAGTTTTCTATCGAATATTGCCTTTATTTCTTTACATCCTTGGTTGCTTGATACTTGTATGTGATTATCTCTTCAAAAGTTGTGAATAACAGGGTATTGGAGAATGTTCCATGTACTGCTATTGACCTATATAACACCTCACCCAACTCCTCACAGACTCACACTTTGACAGAGACCACTTCCACCATCATCATGCCAGAACCAAATCTCGAAATACGTAGCTGTAGCCACACACACAGCGTCACTATCCACGGAAAATGTATCAACTGCGGCGGCTACCGGAAACGCCGCTACAAAATCCACATCAGCGACTGTTTGCGAGCTTTGAACGAAGAAAAACTTTGCAATTTGAAGAGCCATCGACTTGTGTCTTGAAGGATGTCTCGAAAACTGGAAGTAAAGCGTGCTGAGGTTGGAGTTGGGAAGTGATGTGGTGGGATGTGGAGTTGGCTACAGTACGTAGTTGACAGAAAAAGATTTGTTTGCTTGACTATTTTACCGCAAGACAACGATTGAGATATTATGTTTTACCACGTGGAAGCTGGAGTTGACTGTTGATGAGGCGGTATCATTTCGTCATTTCGTCATTCTTTATTTTGTCAAGTTTGTGGTATTTTTTACTAAGATGAATAGATATTTGAAGCGAAAGCGGCAAACTCTACATATTTTGCCAGTAAAATGACCGATATTCATCACTAACAGATCCGTCCTGCAGCTGCTTGGTTTCGTATTCATGTCGAGCCCAGGAGTTCGATAGGTGTTCCCATATGATAATGCGGATTTCCGCGGGAAATCGGCCCAAATTCCCCATCGAAATCGTATTCTGAGAAGCCATTGGGTCTAAAGCCGCGGAGAGCGTAGTTTTCGGTGTTCTCACTTTCTTGATGTAGGATGGAAGTTTTGAAATGAAGACTGAGCCTAAATTTGGGGATATTTTGTTGGTGGTGTTATTAGTAAATCCACTGTGCCTGGTTTCAGAACTTGCAAGTATTAACAAGTTGGAGGGAGAGTGGGCAAAAATATCTTTAGATTTGAACTTTCTATAAATCTATACAAACTCGATCAAAAAGAACTTTAAACTCTCACCCATTCACGTAAAATAATCATCACTCTGCTTACCACAAGCAGCTAATGCCATATATCTCCATTCTCTAATAACGTGCGTACGGAGATTCTCTCCTTCAATCGCGTTAGCGATATAGCTAGGCCATATTTAATAATGCAAGGACCGACTCGAACAAGTTTATGACCGTACTTTATTGATTTCTTCCCCAAATTGTGGACTTCTTGGTTAGTTGGAAGTCGTAGTGCGAATTCATTCGTAAAATGTCTCATATGGAGTGAGGCATTCTCCCCAAATATCTCAAGTTCGACTTTGGCTTCGTGCTGGGCACAAAGTGGATAGATTGATTAGTTGCCGGATTGAGAAGTGGAATTGCGAGGTATTAGAGTATTGCGGTTTTTAAAATAGTAAGGAAAGCTAATTCTATGAAATGGAAAGATATGAAATTATCCTAGTATGCTTATATTATGTGGAGGGCCTGAGGCATCTGTATGCTTAGTCAGTAGTGAGGGAGACTAGAGTGGGGTCTCATCTGAGGTCACACTCTCTCTCCTTCTTCCTTCTTTAGTCTCACTTCAATTCAGGTCATCTTTCACCTCCTAAACGCGAACCATTCCACATATTAGCTGTGTTAGAGGAGGCCTAGCGTGGTGAAATAAGCTTAGCTATCGCGTAGGGTTTGCACATCAACTCGGATCTTCGGGGCATGCACAACGCCTTCCTTCCCACACATACAAGACAGCATACACGCCGTTTTCGGTCATTTCAAACAGATCATGACCAAATGGGATAGAGAAACATCCACTATAGCGGGCGTGTACGAGAAGGTCGCAGTGGCTTCAAAGTTCAAACAAGCGGCCTCATGACCGGGCCCCTTTTCCATTGCTCAGCGCCTATACATACAAGTCAATTGGAGAACAATGCTAGACCCTTAGCGCACGCGTCAAAGAGCTTAAGAGAACCGATGGGGACAGTATTGTATTCGGTGATGCTGGTCAAAATCTGCCTTGCGACAAAACTTGTTTCTAAATCCCTGTAGATTTGCGAGCCCCCACGAGGCTGAGGATGTTGGTTACTTCCTTTTGCTGAAGAACCAACAACTTGCTACAAGGATCGCAAAAAGTTGCAGATACGGACATGCACTACGTGGGGCACAGCCCACAGCCTTCTTCATAAGTAGCGGATGTTCCCTTCGAAGTCTGATCGAAGACCTCACAATTTCATTTCTAGTATTTCAATCTCCATACTCCACATTCTCTCTTTTTCTGCTGAGCTACAATACTTTGATTCATCATAGCAGAAATCGCGCATCAGCAGCTAAGTGATCAATCATGACACAGCATGGGGGACCAAGCGGTTCATCAAATCCGCTTCAAACACTTTTGCCAGTCAGGCCTACGTCTAACGGTCCTGCCACCACGAATGAGCATAACGATCAACATATACAAATTGCAGTGAGCAAAGGCAAGGATATCGGCGAGTCCCTGGCAAACATTTTGAGACGGAGCTCCTTAGCAGACAACGAACAGTCAAATCTTCATCAGGTTGTTTCGCTAGCGGAAGAGCTGCGAAACTATCAATTCCCCGCTGAATTTACAGTAGGCTTAGTTGGAGATTCTGGTGTTGGTAAGTACCATTGTACAGAATCGTATTCACGCGCGCTGTTCATCTGACTTTGACATAGGTAAAAGCAGTTTGATCAATTCCTTGCTCGGCCAAGAAGATCTTGCAAAAACAGTAAGTAAACTTTCACTGACGAGATTATTTATCTAACTAGAACAGTCTGGGGGTGGGAGTGCTTGCACAACAGCCGTTTATGAATACCGGAAAAAGCGAGAGACCGACAGCGCAGCTTATACAGTCGAGGTTGAACGCATGGGAAATCCGGAGATAGATGATTTGTTACGCCAAAGCGTTCTGGACTACAGGCGTTACCACCTTCGAGACCAGAATGACGATGAAGGAGCTGAGAGTGGTGAAGTAGAGCAACAACGCAAGCAAGCAGGTGTGGCTTGGGATACCCTCACAGCTGCATTTGAGAATCATGGCTGCACGGAAGCATTATTTCAGAACGCACTCATCTCCACAGAGGAGATAATCCGAAGGGTATTCGACTGGAGAGATGATATAACATGGCCCGCAGGCTTCAATACCACCAATGTTGCCATCCTAACAGCTGGCATAGTGGGGGACTGTACCATACAGATTGAAAACTTCTGGCGCCAGTGGATGTGGCCCTTTATCAAAGTAGTCCGGTATGTTGCGAGCTCAACTCTCTTCGGCGGTACTGACTTCAAATTATAGTATCTACCTGGATGCTGCAGTATTGCAGAATGGTATCGTGCTTGTGGACTTGCCTGGTAGGAGACTTCTATAATTCCGCCTAATTCATCGCGCGTCTATACTGATTTTGCAAGGTTTCCGCGACGTGAACTCGGCACGAGTCAGAATTGCCGAAATAAGACTGTATCAGTGCGATGAGGTATTCGTCGTGACCGATATTGGTCGGGCAGCGACGAACCAGGGCGTAGAAGATGTCATCGTTCGACAATTAGGCAGAAACTTTAGCGGCCTAAGGAGATCACAGAATGTAGCCATCATTTGTACCAAGTCAGAGGTTTGTCAAGTAAGGTATTCCACTTGTCTGAATTTTACCACTAACACACTTAGGATTTGGGAGAAGAAAAAGAGATCCTGAGAGACTGTCCACACACAGCCGAATTCAACACTGAGACTATGAAGCGTCAGAAACTCGAGGTTAAGTATGCAGAAGAGGACGGTCTGCCTTGTAAACAACTAGATGCGAAGTATTATCCACTGATCTCTGTTTAATACCTCATGCTTATATCAAAGCAGACGAAAAAGTTTCTTCATTTCAGCTCGCAATCAGCACGTTAAAAGACTTCTCTTGAGACATTACGCGGCCCAAAGACATACCAGAACAGTCTACGTGTTTTGCGTATCCAATAAGTATTATCGGGAAGCTAACGAAATGCGGGCGGATATTCCGCAAGGTGCACGTAATGGCCGACGCTCTTCAGCTGTTCGCAACGACAATATGTTGGCTGCAGACCAAAAAGAGCAAAGCTCGGGCATTCTCGAACTACGAGACTTCATCCGAGGAATCCCATCCAAGTCCCATATCCTGGAGACGAAACACTTTCTCAGGACGAGCTTAGTGGCCTTGCTCGAGAAGACAGAATTGTGGCTTAATGCAAGTGTTGTGGAGCTGGCCGCGAGCCAAACAGCAGCGCCAGGATTCGTGCAGGAATTGCAAACGCAGCTCAAGAGGGTAAGGGAAACAGTGCATTAAAAATGAGCAGCAGCTAATGCGCATACAGAGATTTAACACTTCTGTTGAGACCGGTGACGCAGAGCTAGCCACTGCCAAAACGCAAATGTTGCAGCGACCGCTTTGTCCGGCCCCCTTTCGACGCCCTGGAATAGAAGTAAGCTGATCATGATACAGCCCGAGGCATAAACCGGTGGGAAGCTGCAGCACTTGTGGTTGTTTCGAGATATCAAGGAGTGAGCAATTATAATCAACATTCTCTCTGAGCTAATGCTAACTAACCATCGCAGTGGCCTCATCGTAAGATATTATTGTGAACACTCGTCCCAATATCAACCATGTTAACGAGATACAGAAACGTTTCTTGCTTTCTGGGGAAAAGAGGGGGCTCATAGAACCGCCAGTCGGTCATACACTAATTGGAACGAAGAGATCATCCAAGCGATGGTGAATGATATCGGGCCGATTGAAGAGCCCTTTACTACAGAGAGCGAAAGAATTTTGGCCGCTGTTAATGATTCCACTAAAGAGAGTCTGTCTGCAATACCTAGGAGACTAAGTGGTGCGACGATGAGAAATCACATCCCCTTGCTACAGAGAGCTAACAAGCAACGACGGCAGAATTCCAAGGAGCCGAGGATTTTATAGCAACCTTCCCCCGACGCGAGCGAGATCTTGAATATGAAATCGACAACATCTCTGACTGGTTCATTGACGAGCTTGAGTAAGTCGAGTCTCCCTACCCGAACAAAAGGAGATCAGCTAATACCAATGCCATCATCCAGGATCATCTTCCACGATCTCTTAAGAGCCCACGGAGCATCCTATACCATGCAACACATGCGTCCCATGTACGAAGATATGGACTATGGAAGCGGCGTGAAACAACGGCGGATCCAGCGTCTGCAGATACAGATCTCCGGGGACGCGCGTCAGAGAATCCCCAAGCTATTCAAGTTCATCCGGGACCAGTTTAACAATTCACTTTCCACATTGCTAGTCGATACTAGAGTGAAGCTCAAAAGGGCCGTACATGACTGTAGAGTGGATATCAGGAACGATCTTGAGATTGTGCAAGGCGAGCAGGTTCCGGCCGAGGATGAAAGTGCATTGACTAGTCAGATGTTCGATGTTTTGCAAGCAGCTAAGATAAGGAGGGCGGAGGCTCTGAGAGTGTTCGAAGCTAGTATTAGGGATTGATGTTTGCGCTTGCTTTACTTTTCTTGGGGCGAGCGTCTGCTGTTTGCACGGATAGGAATATGTACTGTACATCTAGGACTCATTTATGTTAGGACACTTGTCTATCAAGAAGTGTGTTGAAATCTGTGTTCTTATATGTTCTGGTTCATTCGTGATCTAGGCGATTCATGAATCTTAGTATAAATTCACGTGTAGCTTAGGTCACTCGTGAGTATTTAAGCGATTCACGAATAAACTAGGTTACTTGTAAATGCAGTTTATTCATGAATCTAAGAGTCGATTTTAAAGGTGATCCTATCCTAAAAAAGCTTATAACACTACTGAAAACCACCACTACTACTACTACCACCACCACAAAGGGCTATCAATCATCAACCCTCTAGCTCTTCATCATGCCTCCCTATGCCCGACATAAGTCGCGGCACTTACTCTCGTCCCTCAGCTTTAAACTCCCACGCTACCCTGACTATGAAAAATTACATGCCACTGTTGTCTATGCACTAGGAGCCTTTCTTCTTTATGTATCTAGAGACGACCTAGAAGTAAAAGGGGTGCTCGCTTAGCTCGCTTACGGGGGCTGCAAAACTCGACACGCTTCTTGGAAATACCTTAGATACCTATTGCCTGGCAGGCGGTGAAGTGGACGGAAAACTCGATTATGGGTAAAGACAGATAGATGCTAGGACTATCCAACATGACGTACTGAGTGAAGGTTAGTCTCTAAATCAAATCCTGTTCCCAAAACAGACAGCTTCCGCAAATCATCCCTCGAATACCCAAACGTCAAGGGCCAACGTTGCTCAAATGCCTCCATGTCTATCAGACGCTGTAAGGAGAGACAACACTAGCCCATGTGCACTCATCATCAGAAGTTCCCATCTTCTTCTTAAACCCCTCTAGATATCTCTCCTACGAATCCCTCGTCAACAACGACAAGACAAGAGCACGGCTCAAGCAATCCGCAACTTCAGGTGCAAGGAGGCCGTCATTCTTGGGCACGAGAGCTAACTCGCAGTACTCGGATAAAGCCCACACCTGCTTGGGCGTGAGGTCTTTTCCATCCTCTCGCACTATCAGCACGCTCCCGACTTTCTTCGTCCAGCTTGCACCTGCCCAACCTCCCACCGACGGGCCTCGGATTCCCCACCTCAAAACCCCTCATCTTCTTGCACAGCGTTTATGGACAGCCCAATCCGTATGCTGGCATTCAGGCGAGCAGTACGCAACGGATTTGCAATGCATGATGCGCAGGATTTGGTTGGCGAGGCGCAGAGGATGCACATTTTCTCCATTTTTGGTTTGAGAGGATGAAGGAGAGTAGAGGAGAGGAGAGTGGAATAGAAAAGAGGGAGTTGTTAATTATTGCTAGAATTGGACGATCAATTCACGCCTATTCTGCTTCTGCGAGGGACGCGATCTCGCGCGTCATTTATCGCAAACTCACGTGATATTTCCGCAAATGATTTCCATCCACATATCCCCTGAATAACCTCGCTACTGCACCCGCCCTCCATATCTCTGTTCACGCACACACATACACACGCACACCACCAGCACCTAACCGTCGCATTCATTCCATTCAATATCCATGCCATTCAGATCCAGGGTATAAACCTATATATGCAACTCGAATACAACTCGAATACAACCCTTCCGCCCGCCCGCTCGCTCGCCATCAGACCAGACCAGCAAAAAAAACCCCCCTCCATCCATACCCAAGGTACCTTAGTTTTGATAACCCGCGTCCGCCCAGCAAACCATGCAATGCTAAACTTCCTTTCCCATCAAACAAATCCCATAAAATACAGAAATACAAACAAGTTACTATATACTATACGTGAGTTTGAAAAATATCATGCTCATACGCGTCGCCTCATCCCTTCATGCTTGCAATGCAATATACAAAAAATAACATAACATGTCATGACTAAAAGTGCTTCCTCCCATATAGCTACTGCGCGGGCCCGTAAATTCTCGTCGGGCACGGAGAGTTTGATAAATATTGATCAACTCTGGGCCCCACCAAGTAATTGAATACAATTGTTCAACAACAGTGCTGCTTCATGCAGCAACTCCCATCGAGTCTTCTCAAATGTCGTGCGTAGAACCATGAGCATACCACTACATCCATTGAAACCCCTTACGTCCTTGAGTTGTTCGGGACTCCTCACCCCGCCGAGTCTCCTCAGATACGTCCGCATATCCTGGACCTGCGCGTCGAAATTGTAATGTGCGGGGATAGGCTGCGTTGAAGGTCCTTCGAGAGCAAAGCCATAACTCCACACAATGAGAGCCGCGAAATACATGACCCAAGGCCGGTTCATGAGCACATCGTCGCGCGCCGAGTAGTCAAAGGCAGGGTCCTGACCAGGGTACGTAGATTCTTCGGGGACCAGCACGCTGCATAGGAATCGGAGTGCGTACCAGGTTGCGTCGCGGGCCTTTGCCGTCGGTGCCCAGGTGTCTTTCATGCGGCGTTGAGCGCTATTGAGATCTTGCGCGCCAATTGTGCGGCCTAGGAGGCGTTTTGCGCGGGCGAAGATCTGGCAATCGACAATGTCGACGTGCATAGCCATGTGGGCAAGGTGGTGGAGGACCGTTCGGCTTTGAAAGATTGCGTTCTCCTCCTTCTTTTCGGGGTGCATGTAAGGACCTGGAACGCTGTCTGCTTTTCGCAACAAAGAGCGGTCGAAATCTTGCTTCCAGAGATCGAATGCCCGTGTTAGTGATCCACGCCACTTGTCTCGTCCACCGAGTGCTTGTGAAACCCCAAGAGAGTTGACTTGCAAGTCTCGTTGGTTCATATGCCAACTTACACTCAAAAGCCCGGCCATTAATATCGATCTGCCGAAAGAGTTCGTCCGCACTTCCTGTGCATTCAAAGTCCGCTTAAGACCCTCTAGGAACGAAATTGGTTTTACCCCGTTGGCATGTAGACCTGCTTCAATGCGTCCAACCTCAGCGCTATTCGTCGCATTCCACAACGCTTCGTCGCAGGGAAGCGGGAGCCGCATCTCGTGAGCTACCATCACCGTCGAGTGTCCAAACATTGTTGCATGAGTAGAATCAATCACAAATGCTGCGAATGCTGCCCGGCGAGTTGCCTCGTTCGTGACCCAGTGGTTCCACCATTCATCGGGTGTATTTGCTCCAGATGCAGAAGAGTGTCGAGATCCATTTAATCCTTGCTTATCATCTCGTACACTGGGAGGGGAATCAAGAGCTGATCGACCAATAAGTGAGCTGCCGCGTCTCATTAGTGTAATCGTCGTCGCATGATGAATATGGGCCCGTTCGTGTAATGCTCTTGTTGAATACATCTTTTCATAAAGCTCCAAGAGCAGCAGAGCTTGGAAGACCCATAATTTCGCCGGAGGCCGGAAATGATAATCGCTAAAGATCTCCCCTATACATCAAGTATCAGTATCACTGCTTTACTTAACTGCTGTGAACTTACATCTCAGATGCCAGGCCAAGAAGTTTGACAGCTCTGCACCAGCTTGTGTCACTTCATAGCCATGCATTTTGTCTAGACACGAAGCACCAATAGCAATCATGGCTATTAAGAGTAGATTCGGTGTCTTGTCAGGCGAGAATGTCGGCTTATGCACTAAACAGTGTATTATTAGCATTTAATGTTAGAGAGAGTGGGTAAAGGGACTCACGTATTGGTACCTGCGCGCTGAAATGGACCCAGTAGCTTCCAATATAAGTCTGCATCATCTTCCGGCTCATCATGTGGCTGTCTTCACTACGATCGCCCTCAAGCAAGGCCTCCTTTTGTCTCGCCACTGGTGCATGATCCGTCTCGTTGAATCGCTCTTTGATGAGATCGATAATCTGCTGGCTCTTCTCTTCAGAGAGGACGGTTTCTGGAAGACTTGTGTCTAGAAGACTAGTGACGGCCATGGGATGATGTGGTTGCTGATTTGGCGGAAAGAACCCGGGCATGTTGACATCATTCGCAAAGTATGGAGCATAGTATTGGTTTCCAGAATCCGGGTAACTTTGCATACAGTCAGTAGAGGTTCCTCAAAAATGAAGTATAGGAGAACTCACTTCGCATAACCAGCTTGGGGACCCATCGGACCCATAGGTGAAGCAGCATTCTCCAGTTGCTGGTTGCTGAACAGATACGCCACAAAGTCTTCTGGGATTGCAAATGGTGATCGGTTGTATCCTTCACCACCAAACACTGGCATCGTATTGGGTGCTGTCATCTGGTCCAGCAGCATCATATCAGGGCCTGATTGCTGATGCTGGATAGGGTCATTGGAATATTCAGTAGACATAGAAGTCGGATATGTCGACTCTGTTTCCCGCGTTACTATTGGTGTACTCGCTGCTGACGTTGAGAATCCCGGGGGAGGAAGAGTGAATGGGGTGAAATTTTGTTGGTTCACATATCCTTGTGGGCTAGCTTGAGGTGGAGGATAACTTTGACTGTTTGATGCAGAAGACTGCAGTCCGTAAGGACCCACGGCTGTCTGTAGAGCTGGCCTTGAAAATTCAGCTGGCTTGCAATCCGACACACCAAAGCTGGCATGACGCTGAGGTCGATTGTTTGGCACAGAACTGGTCGAGGTGTGCTCTCTAGACATACTATCGCTATTTGAGCGCTTGAAAGCAGTAGATTGAGTGTAAATCTCCGCTGCACCTGAACCCGTACCAGAATAAGTACTAGGCTGTTGGTTGATGACTGGCGAATATGGATTTGGGCTCATCTCCTGAGGTGATTGATATTGGAGCTGATTAGTGCGTGATTTGATACCGGAAAGGCCTGGTCTCATGACTTCAGGAGAGTTTGAGCCGTGCATGGACAATGGTTTCCCAGCATCGGTCGTCGGGGATGCATGGGCATGACCCATCATAGAATCTTTCCTGTGCAATTGAGATCCCTTTGCCGTGTGGCGATCTTTATGCCTGTTACATAAGTCTTGCCGGACGAATGTTCTGGTACAGTCCGGGAAGTCACAATTGTAGATCTGCTTGGGAGTGTGATTAAGTTGATGCCGGTAGCTATCGAATAACATGTCAACAGTGCATCGCAATGAAACAGGGAGAAAGCCTACAGGTGCTCTGCTCTGGAATAGCTCTTGCCGCAGCCTTCTTGAGGGCATTCAAATTTCTTGTCCAAGCCCTTGCGACTCCTGCGACGCTTCCGTGAAGGGCCATCCGTCCCCGATGAATGCCCCTCACCACCATCGCCATCTACGGGCGAAGTATCCCCAGCTTCGGTATCATCCTTTTCATTCTCAGCTCTGCTTCGACGTCGACCGCGACTTTTGTCTACGACTGGTTCTGCTTTTGGACGGCGTCGCAGAGACGGGTCTTGTATCTGGGCCATGGTAGGGCTATCAGTCTGTGACATGATATTCTTCGTAGGAAACGAGTGAGGTTGCGCTGCGAGAACTGAAGTCATAGTCCTGGGTGTCGTTGGTGAACGGGCGAATGCGCAGAATACAAACCAAACTGGTTCGACCGCCCTCGACCTTCAAAGCGCAGGACTAGGGGCTGATCACATCTACTACATAGTGTTGAATCAGAAAGATGTAGTTAGAGATTAAAGTTGTAGTTGGAGGTTAAAGTCCAGATCTCGCAGATCTTTCTCGATCATCCGAGGCAAGATGGCAGGTAACACCAAACTTACAGCAGACAGCTTCAACAGTGAAGATAAGGATTATCCTGGAGGCGCTTGGCGCGGCACTGCAAATACGAGCAGACTTCCTCGCAACTTCTCTCTGGAACTGGTCAATTGACCTGCGAGTTCGACGCTGTCATGCCGGTGAGTTGTCTCTACTCCGTACAAAGGCTGACGGCAGAGACACTGGGAGGTAGATTTGGCCGAATTGCGGTTGTCGCGGGGTCGTCGTATAACCAACCTAACCTTACGGAATGCTGCCAAGTGCTTACACAACGCTGAGGGAATGCGCGAGGCGTGCGAGTGTGTGCAACTGGAGGCCTTCTGTCCAGCGTGATACAGAAAGGAGGTGTAGGTAGGGGTGGTGGAGTGGAGTGGAGGTGGAGGTGGAGAAGTAGGTACGGAGCAGAGGTGAGGCAGAGTGGTAGTGGTATGTATGTATCAGTGTATGTACGACGAGTGCGTGAGGGACTGGAAAAGCTTCTCGTGCTGTGGGGAGGGGGGAGGGGGGAGGGGGTCTCGACACGGGTATTTAGAGTAGTAGATGGAGACTTTAGGGTAGTTAGCTACGGAAGGCAAGCAAGAGTTCAGGCATTAGCGACGGGGGGCATCTGGCACGGTGCATGGGGGACGGGCGATGGACGATGGACGATGGCTCATGCTCATGCTCGTGCTCATGCTTATGCTCATGGGCGAGGTTCGGGTTGAGGATCTGTCAACAGTGGGCATGGGCATGGGGGCATGGGCATATACCCCATAGAAGTATGGGCCGGCGCGATGCGTGCGTACTCTAGTCTGTAGTGTCAAGGTCAAGGTAGATTGTACCAGTAGTAGCGTACGGGAACCACCAGGACTAGGTATAGTCGAGTACCTAGATACTTCGCACAGTAGGCTCGGCAGACACGGCAGCCATGGAGTAGCCGTAGGTTAAATGGGTATAAGCTTATATAGAGCGCAAGAGGCGCGAGGGGCGTCTGAGGGAATCCGAAGTTTATTTACAGTAGCCATCTCTCGTCGAGTCTTGCTACTGTATGTCAAGTTGGGTCCGGTACCAAGTAGCAAGGTACACCTTAGTACTGGCTGGTCTCACCTTAAGGAAAAGAGGCAGCTCGCAGCTCGCAGCTCGCAGCTCACAGACATCCAACCACGGCTTGCTAGGGGCAAACTCGGTTGACTCCGATGTACTGTAGGAGAAGAGACGGAAGACTGGCGCTCTACTACTGGCGGACTATAGGGAGTCTATAGAACCTTCTCATGACCCGGAAGAGGGGCAAACCCTTCTCGGATTCCCGTCCTTCTAGCCTGCATTAGAAACCTCACAGGCATCATCTGCCGCCTCCTTGTCCTACTTGTGTAGACCCGGAGTTGAGTTAAACCGCAACTTCACCATCAGTCCAGCCGGGTCTAGGATTCGGGTCGGATATAAAAGCCAAGATGTATCACGAAAGCCGCATTTTTGAATCCTCCCTCTTCTCATCCCTTTGTCGGTTCATTTCTGAGGTCTATACGATACGGTACTTCCTTTGCATCAACAAGTCGTAACACTGATATTGAATCCCACCAGAAGTCACTGGTCTTGTCTTCGCATCTCTTGCCGCTGTCTCCGACAGCTTTAGTCGTTTCTTCTTTGCTTTTTCGCCATTGCTTTATGAATGTTCTAGATTGCACCAGGAGAGGCCTGGACCAAGATAACTTAAACCAGCGAATTTGCCCTTTCCGTATTGTTTAGAGCTTCTCCGCTCCCTTAGACTTTACCAGAAAGAAAAGCAGCAGTTCCATCTACCCCACGAGGCTTTGAAAAGCATGGGGAAAATTGCAAGGAAGAGAAATGCTTCGCCGCGCAGGTCATTACTACGTGCAGAAAGTCCAAGCAGCCGGGAATGCATGGCTTTAATGCATGTAACTGCTTTTGTAGAAACCTCTCTCTTTGGCTCGGTTTATCTCACCTGAGGTCGGTTATGCACCATCCCGATGTCTGGGGAGGGGAGAGGAGAGGAGAGGAGGGAGGTTGGGGGCTGAGACGGGGGTAAAATCCTTCAAGCTTTTTCTTTTCCATCTGACCAGCTTTCCATCAAGCTGATTTGCGAGACGGCGTCAGGGCAGCAATCAGATGCTCGCTCTGGCGCCTTGGCTTATGTTCATGCATGGTAAATATGCAGGCGCAATAGAAAAGGGAAACGGGAGACAGTGCTTTGAAATTGGAGAAAATCTCATTTTCTGGTCGCCAAGCATCAACGTGCGTAGTAATAAAGGTAGAAAATGCCGCAGATATGGGAAAGGAAAGGTAAGAGATTATTGAAGATGCGGAGAGGCCGACGATACGGGAAGAATATGAGCGGCAGAGAGAGAGAGAGAGAGAGAACTAGCCTACCCTACCTTACCCTACCTACCTAGGCTTGGACAGAATTGGAGAAGAGTCACGAGGTGATAGCTTGATAAGAAGCGGATAAACGATTTGGCTAGTGGGAAGACCACTCACTCCACTTTACCTATGGCTGTGGCGCGTGCGCGTGCAAGAGGCTGCGTCGCGACTTTGGTGAGGATTCATTAGGATTCGCCTTGAACCACCAATACTTCACTACCACTTGTCAATCACCTCGCAAATTTGGCCGTGTCTCAGCAGAATCTTGCATCAATCCGTCATGCCACCTCCAAGATCTAAACCCCAACATGACGACTCCAGGTCCGATGCGTCGAGCACAAAAGAAAAGGCTGGGCCAAACTCCTCGAATGCTCCCAATGGCAAAGGTCGACGCGTAGGCGGAATCGTCGCAGGAGGAAGTTCACTACGTGAAGTAATCTCAGCGGGACAGAGTAACACAGCTGTAGGAAACACAGAAGCAGCTCCCAGTACAACTGTAAGCTGTGAATCCTGCTCGAGAGCTTCTCTAACTAACGACAGCTCTGCAAATAGATTGACTGGGCAAGCTTCGACTCCTCAACTCTAAACAACTATCGATACGGCTATCGATTAAATACACCGTCTTCCTTCAACAAGCCCTATAATCGACTCATTCTCTCGCAATCAGCAATCGGGCGGATGTCTCCCACGATGGCTAGGAAGAAGGAACAGAGGCGGCAGACCCACGAACAACTCGCGAATACTGCTCGCAAACATTTTAACAACATGGGGATCGTGGAGAATGAGATTGTGGTGGATTTTCTGTACAAAGTTCGATTTCAAGGTGAGTTTGTTTTGAGATCTGCCTGGGAGAGAACTGAATCGTGGCGGAATAAAGACTGATAGCTCTGCAGACAAGAATTTTCGAATGCGATTTGACCCTCACCGCCCTCGACAATAACCCAATGTTAATAGGGGGCCCCATATGAACCTCGGTGGCATTGATGTTGCTGGATTGTGCTAGGTATTGCGTTGGGCTGGGAAGTGAAATTGGCGTAATATGGCGTTCTAGCAAGGACGATACCCAAATTAAATTCTTAGCGGCATCACGACTTCTTAATGAATACAACAAAGTCATTACCAATTTATAATTGCCTAGTATATTTACATATATCGCGGTTAAACGCGTGGTTGGACACTTTACGCGCCAGTATGAAGGCTGAGGAAAGTGACCTTGAATTCACGGCAGCTGTTCCGCTATAACACAACCACCACCTTAAAAAGATCCATGCTCCATAACGTCAAGAGATGTTCTCATTAAACGTTGGCTGACTTCCTCTTATTCACCTCCATTGTTTCTCAATAGGTGAGGGATTATAGCTTTATATCACCTCCAACACTTCTGTGACTAGGGAGGTAATTTTCTACCTCAGAAAGAGTGATACAATTTAACTTTCTATCATTCATATGAAACGGAGATAAATCTAGAAGAGCCATAAATAACAAATACACGGTTCACATTAATACTTCGTAAAAGATGTATATTGGGTAATACAAAATTTAAAGACCGAGGCTGAGGCTGAGAGTGTTCCAGAAACCTCTCCCGCGTTCGGGGTTTAGAGCCAATCTTCATCCAATCAGCGGCGACTCAAAAAAAAAAAGTTACTTCTGCCCTGATCATAACATGTCAACTTTAATACTCACTTAAAATACAAACCACATCAACGCCAATCCATCCACCCCCGACTGACACCAGAGTCTGAGTATAATAGGAACTATAGATTGGCACCAATGAACTGAAAATACAACACCATGAACGCTGGTAAAACAAGCCTTCTCACCAAAGCTGCCGCAACGACCCGGATCGTATGTCCTACCCAGACATCCCGACCGCAATGCTTCCGCAATGATGCCTCGAATACGCAAACTCGATCGATATGCACTGCACCCGCTCGATCGCCGCGTTCAAAGCTATTAATGCCAGCTCAAAAAACTTCAGGGACAACACAGAAAAGAGTGAGTCTTCATCCAACTCAACATTCAAACCCCCTATGTAGAGACTGACATGACCCCAAAGGCCTTCCACGCAACATCCCGCCACCTAGCAACCAAGAACCCTTACACAGTCCTCGGCGTCGACAAGGGATCTTCCGCAGGCGATATCAAGAAAGCATACTATGGCCTAGCCAAAAAGTTCCACCCCGACACAAACAAGGACCCGACCGCCAAAGACAAATTCGCAGAAGCCCAATCCGCCTACGAGCTGCTCACGGACCCGCAGAAGAAAGCAGCATGGGACCAATATGGCGCTGCTGCCTTTGATCAAGGTGCTGGGCCCAGTGCTGGAGGCG
>NW_022157339.1:0-41779 GCF_007821495.1 Lachnellula hyalina
CCCAACTACCTTAATCACACTGCAGCTCCCTCGACCGTTACTCTTGCACCTGCTCCATCAACTACTATTTCAACCACCGCCCCAGCTACCTTAATCACCACTGCGTCAGCCAATCTGACCACTGCCTCAATTCCCTCACCATCCTCAACCATCTCAGCTTCTCCTTCGGCCCCTCTCCAGGTTACTCCAGGTGCAGGCGCAGCACCAACAAACCGGCCAGTAGCATACGCCTTTGTCGGTGCTCTAGCTCTTCTTGCCCTTGCATAATTCTACTTGTTTCGTTCCATTTATTCATCCATTTGGGTTGGGCGAAACATGGCACATTTCGGCGTATTGGTACACAAATTTTTAAACTTCACGGTCAGAACGGCGTCCTTTAGCGCATTATATTCCTGTCCTTATAAGCGATGGATACGGAAACATACATGGATTGATATTGGAAAAAACACATTAGAGATGGGCGATGGAGATTGAATTGGGATAATGTATAAGGAGTTGTAATAATGACTGGCAATAGGCCTGATATATCTTAATTCTAGTATAAAGATTTTTAACACAATGCCTGGGTCTCCTTACTTTTTAGAGTTTGGCTCGGAGCTGAATGCCTATGCAATGAACTGGTTCTAAACCACACACACTCCCAATGCGCCGAGGCTTGTATGGGAGGATATTCTGCTTGAAAGTCAAGTTCACAACTGTGGTTGCAGTCTGGATTGATTTGGCTCACCATATTCTCTACCGTCAAGAACGTGTCTCATTTGAGGAAGCAGGAGCAGGAGATATCTACACGACGTCGCGTTTATGATGGCAAGGTAGCGATTCGACCTACTATTCACATTACCCAGATACGAGAAAGAGCCCAGGTAATGAAGGAGAGAGAGTCTCGCGCTTAGACGTCGACTAAAATCAATGAGAGCTTTGCGTTCGTAGTTATAAGTTCATGGGTATTACTCCGTAGTCAAGTTCATAACGCAAAGAAACCTGTCTTTCTCTTGGAATGATATATTTGACAATCTCGTGATCCTGTTCCACTAAATCTCGTCGTTATGAGGGAACTTGTTCAATGCTCTTTTAGGGTGGGGCGGGCAGGGGGAGGTAAGGATAGATAGAACCTCTGATTTGGTTACTAGATTAATATCTCATAGCTGTTTCCCTCATTGCTTCTAGAGGCATTTTCATTGATTAGATCTATTCCAATGTCTTTCTATCTTTACTTTTAGAATTTATAACCATTCCCAACCTTATTATCACCGTTCTGAATTGGAGCCGCTTGTCCACCGCGAGCTAACTTCATGCTTATTTCCTCTTTGGGACATCGGGATCCCACCCCGCCCGCGAAAGCGCACGTACGCACGTCCTCCCGTACGGTACAGTACAGTACAGTGCCGGTACTCTCTCACCAAGACTCTTTGTAACGCCACAAAAATGCCCCCGGACATCAATTGATACAACCAACATGGCTAACGACACCGACGACAAGCCAAAGACGTTCTCCGTATCCAAATACCTCCCCTTCGCGTCATCGACGACCACCACCCAAGCTTGTGCGTACCTACTGGCTGTGTGCTTATTCTCGATATCCTTCCTCGTCTTCCTGAACAGCAGCGTATCCTTCGTGATTACAGACCTTATTGGAATCAAAGATGGCGTAGGAGATCTGGTAGGAACATTGGGCTTTGTGGATGAGCTGGTTGCGCTCTTTGCGTGTCCAATATGGGGTATTCTCTCGGATAGACTGGGTGTGAGGAATGTCTGTGTTGCGGGGTATACTATTGTTGGACTCGCGCTCTTCCTGTTTGTGCAGGCGAAGAACGTGTATCCGCAGCTTCTTCTCGCAAGGGTGTTCTTTAGCATCGGTGGGGCGGCAACGTGAGTATTACATCGCCATACATTTCATTTCTTAGGTGCTAAATCAGACGACAGAGCCACAATGGTGACAGCCATCCTACCTTCGATGACAGGGAACAATCATGATGCGGATTCTGTGAAGGGACATGAGGGACATGATAGCTCGGAAGGGGTACCAGGTCGTCGCAGTATTGCTGCGTCTCTCGACTCGGAAGTTACTATTACTCCGTCAAACTTCAATGGGAGGTCAAGCCCTCAAGCTTCGAACGGACATACAAGAAAGACTGCATCCAAGACCTCATCGAGTCCGCCTCGGCTGGCTGGATTGGTGGGTGTATTTACTGGTTGCGGAGCTCTAGTAGCTCTGTCTGTTTTCCTTCCATTACCCGCACAATTTTCTCATCTGAAAGGAAAGACGCAAGGCCAGGCTGTAGCTGATAGCTTTTATGTGGTTGGCGCCGTGGCCCTCATTGTCGCATCCTGTTGCTTTTTTGGATTGCGCGGATTGGAAGGAGAAGAGGGGAAGGGTTGGCGTCTACTCCTTGGGAAGTCCCCATCTCACGATTACGAGGCTGTGCCTTCAGACGATACCCAAGGGCAATCAAGAGCTGTCAACCCCCCTTCCTCCCATATTGGAAACTTTTACTCGATTCTACGTTATTGGGATTCAAAGATGCTCAAATTGGCTTAGGCTATCTCGGTGGATTTATTGCTAGAGCATCTTCCGTGGCCATCTCATTGTTCATTCCTCTTTATATAAACGCCTATTTCATACGAAATGGGTTCTGTCAAGGCTCACCAAATGACCCCTCGCCAGAGCTAAAGAAAGAATGTAGAGCAGCATACATTCTTTCAGCTGAGTTGACGGGAGTCTCGCAGCTCATAGCGCTTCTTTGCGCGCCTTTGTTTGGATACTTGTCCGATAGATACCGTCGATTCAATATTCCACTTCTCATAGCAGGTGTTTTTGGCATTGTTGGGTATACAGCTTTTGCGAGGCTTGTTAGTCCAGAGCCCAAGAATGTTGATGGCAGAGGTGGAAGCCCTATTGTCTTTTTGATAGTGGCCTTGATTGGCATCAGCCAGATTGGAGCCATCGTCTGTAGCCTTGGTTTATTGGGCCGCGGCGTTCTTGGAGATGAAGGAGGCTACAATCTTTCCTCACAATTGGGAGGACCTCAAACAACTCCAATAGTCAATGATGCTAACGAGACTGAACCCCTCATTGCTTCATCGTTGGCACCAGTGCAGACTAAGTCCAGAAGTCATCTCAAAGGTTCCATTGCAGGGGTATATTCCCTTTCGGGAGGTGCAGCCATATTACTGCTCACGAAACTTGGAGGCGCTTTGTTCGATAGTCTATCCCCCGGGGCCCGTTTTACATGATGGCGATATTCAATGCTGTACTCTTGGTTGTTGGCATTGGCGCTGGAATTTTTCGTGAGATTCGAACTCAGGGAACAAGGGAGTAACTATTATTAACTCAAATACTAGAACATGCGTTCAGTTCACTCATTACTATGGTGCATGGTTCACGTGTGGATAGACTTTTTTAGGGGGAATTCAGTATTATTGAGTGGGACCATTTACTACCTTGCTATGTTCTTCGCATCATCTCGAAAGAGGACAAGAGTTCTAATGCTGAAATTTCATTCGGCATACTTCTTT
This sequence comes from Lachnellula hyalina, assembly GCF_007821495.1. Classification (NCBI taxonomy): domain Eukaryota; kingdom Fungi; phylum Ascomycota; class Leotiomycetes; order Helotiales; family Lachnaceae; genus Lachnellula; species Lachnellula hyalina. The sequence goes on from NW_022157339.1 coordinate 3,517, forward strand.
GCGAATCCGTTGGAGCGTCTTAGTCGACGTCGAGGCTCTGGAGAATCTTCTGACTCGGAGTCCATTTTTTGTCTTCGGATTTTCTTGGCTGGACTCTTGAAAGTGGGTATCCCTTCTGAAGAATCCTCCGGCTCTGACACCGCTTTTCGCTTTCGACCGCTCTTGACTGGAATAAAATTGGTTGATTTGTCTTCTTCTGCAGCCAATTCATCTTCCACCTTCTTCAGGTCCGCCAGCAGCTGTGTTTTCTGTTTTGCAATCTTGAGTTTTGCTTCAGAGCGTTTCAACGCCTCGCGCAGCTCAGAGAGGTCTTCGATCTTTTCATCTCCGACGTCAACCACGATGGTGTCGTCCGGGCTGGTGTCGTTCGAGATGGTGGCGTCCGAGAGCTCTTGGGTGGGCGTTTTCTGGCGGATGAGGGTGGGTTTTGCTGGCTGGGTAGTGGGTTGTTTTGCTTTAGAGCTCTTCCACGCCTTGTTCGGCTCAGAACGTTCCTCGGCAGTTTCCGTGTCATCATCCGAGACCTCTATGGATCTTTGGTGGACGAGGGTGTACTTTGGTCGGTTTTGACTTCCTCGGGGGCGGCCCCTTTTCGGCTTATCAACTTCAAGAGCCAACCGTTCAGGGTAGTAAGATTCGTCATCTCTGTGGAGAGGAATAGGTTGGAACGAATATTGTGCTTTCTCGGCTGCCGTTAGTCTGTCCTCTGCCTCTGTGGTAGGAGGGGGAGGATACATGTAGGCTTTCTCGACTCTGCTGCAGTCCGCGCAATTACCGTCAGGGAAAAGCTCGTGAACGATGCAGCCGTTGCCAGGTATGGTGTAAAAGTCTGACATGTTCGTTTTGATGCTTTATGATGGTGGTTGTGTTGAGTTTGTTGAGTTGGTCTTTTGGGGGTGCTTGCGTTGGCTTATTTATATGCCCGCTGACGGCCCAAAACTGATCCTGTTTTTTCATTGTTGTCTTTCTTCTGTTTCTGGGATGACAAAACCATTGTACGATGAACAAACTGTTCTTTGAGGGCTTCTTTCTAGTTTATTTGACTTGTTCTCGTGTACTGTTTGTTACAAAGGACTCGAGAAATTTATACCGAAATACAGTCGCCTGACTGAACAACAATTAAGTGAGGAACAATGACAAATTTCCTGGCTTACTACACATAACACGTTTTGTTTGTTATATGGCACTTGCATATTATCCAAATTATGATTTTGCATGAGTAATTGCTTAGTATTCATCGTAACACAATAGTAGTTAGTACTGACTGGTGGACCTAATGGCCGACGCTATGGCTTTTCTCCGTCATTTGGGTACGGCTCTGCAATAATGAAAGTGGACTTAATCTTTTCAGCCGCCTTGGTAACAGACAAAGGTGGCACGTTATGGATCAGCTCGCTTAGTGACGTGACCCGTGCTCTTGAGGTTATTCCCAACTTCCTACCTCTGCACTTCTAGCTTTTCTCCTGGTGCTCTTGGTAGTTGTCTTAGTGAATAAAACTCTTATATTGATGCTCTACCGAAGCGTGACAAGAGGCACCTCCAGGAAGTCGACTGCAGAGGAGATTACTGACCGGCAACAAGCATATAGCAGTGAGGATATGGTATTACCGATTCCAGGCAACCCAAAGCAAATAACGCCATAATGTTCCACTTCGGGAGAAACAATATTTTTACAGTACCAGAACAGTATCAAATTTTACCGATCATTATTTTTTCTGCCGTTTTCCCCCCAAGTATATAACTTCAAGTATAGTACCATGCGTTCCAAATTTTGATTCATCGCAGGATCAGATCTTATTCATCGCAACATCGAATCCCCACAAGATGTCTGAATCGACAAACTCACAAGAACTTTCCAACAAAGGCAAGTCCTTCACACCCTTTTCCAAACTTCCACTAGAGCTTGTGCTAAATATTTGGGAGTTGGCGGTCCCCGGACCGAGAGTCGTCGTTTTTCAGCACCCAGGGAAGGCTACTCAGACACCTCTCAGCATGGTGTCCACAACCTACGATTCTCGTAAAGAGATTCTCAAACACTACAAGCCCAGCTTTTCATCCTGGCTCGACCTGGGACATCCGTTGGTGTATTTCAACCCCAAGGATAAAGTGATCTTCAGCAACTTGCGGCTCCTGCGATCATTCCTTTCAGACGTCACCAGAGCAGACGGCGAGCAAATTCGATTCATAGCCTTGACGCCGTCGTCTTTCTCCACGCCACAGAACGGTATGCTTTGCACCATGAATGCCACAGGCTATAATGACTGCGTTATGTGGTCATTATACTGCGTCTTGCATGCGATTGAGACCCTGGGAAAGGTCGAAGAGATCACTTTCATAGCTCCGCGTTTCGCAAAAGACGAGGAGAATGAGTCCGTTGTGAAGACACTCGAGAAATTCATAGGAGTAATGGAGATTCTTATTAAGCAACACCCGGATCCTGCCGATTGGATGTTCAACGATATTCCGAAAGTACCTAGGATTTCATTGTTGCAGGGCAGGTTTGATTCCGATGGTCTTGAGGCGGTGAAGGATGCTTTGAGCAAGCATAGACTTGGTAAGAAGCCTAAGTGAGTTTTGGTGAGACTTAGTGCTGATGAGAAATCTGATTGAGCGTGAAGGAGGAACATTGCACTTTTAGAGCTTTGCGGGGGTAAAGGGACTGCTGAGAGATCTAATGGGACATGAGAGGGGTAGAATCAGCACATTTTCATAGATAAACTCAATCAAGCTGGTTTTGACCGAATCAATATTCCCAATTAATGTGAACAACGAAATGTAAAATTTAAGAGTCGGACCTTCCTTCTTTGGTCGCGAGTTACATTGGGGTAAAAGAGTTTCACGAGTTTGGTGAGATAGATTTGAGGTATAGATATAGCATTGTGGTTGACCAATAACGGATATAAGTGGCATGCTTGCGGAAGACTGAAAAAGCGGCACAGATTCATGGACATCAAAAGACTAAAAGTTGATGATAATGAGTGCCGCTTTTTGCGTTGACTTATACTTGTCTTGTTTGTATCCTCCTGGTGGTCAATAACGGCATCACATACGTCATTTGGCAGGGGTACTGGTGGGGTGCGGTGCTGTGCTCTTTGAGAGTTCTTCTGACGCATCACATTCCATAACTGTTTCAACCTCAACCTCACTCAATCTTCTTTCAACTTACAAACTCGTACAGTAGAATAACGCAACATTTGGTTGGATTCTGCATAGCGTTTCAAAGCCACAAGGAACTCACGGGCCCTAGCCACCCGCCACAACAACATCGAATCCTCCATAAGCACCAAAGCACTCGTACCACGGCTACCCCGAGAATCGCTCGACTCGAGACTGAATTCATCATGTCAGGAATACCAATCTATACGCAGAGTCCCCTGAATGCCCCCTCAAAGGCTTCTGGGGTAACGCCACAGACAGCTGCTCCCAATGTAGAGGCTTCACCTGTTGCTCCCCAATATGTGCCCGCCACGACAACGTCAATACCTACATCTTCTTATCCTCCAGCAAGACCCGGCGCTGCTGCTTTCCCTGCGCCTACTGGAACAGCAGCACAACGATATGCACCTTTGCAACCAACCAAGACAACTTCAAGTGAGGCCGAGAGACCTCCACCGCCACAGCCAGGCGCCGCACCTATTCCATCAAGTAGGAATGTTCCTCCTCCCAAGGACGGCGAAACCTTCCGTCCAGAACAAACATCTGCTCCCCAGCCACCTACCTCGAGGCCATTACCCTCACAGATGAGCATCCCACCACCTAGTTCGGCTTTTGGAGGACCACCCCCGACGTCGTCCACAGCTACCTCAAACACTCCATCGTCATCGTACCCTGTTCAGATTCCGTCCACTGAATCCGGAGGGCCTCGAAGAAGTCTCGAGCACCCGCCGGGATATCACCAGAATGTCTATGCTTCAGATCAAACGAGCGAGCAGAGAAGGGCACAGGAGACCATTAATGCATCATCAGCCTTAGGTGGACGGGAATCTACCGAGAATTTTGGTGCGATGGATTCGGGAAGCATATGGAACACCGCGAAGAAATGGACACAGCAGGCCGGAGAGAAGATTTCAGAAGCGGAAGCCGAAGTATGGCGCAAGATCAACAAGGGTTAGATAAGAAGGATTCGATCTTGCTTCTGGAAAGAATCCATTGATTGCAAGGGGGTCCCAGAGCTGGGAACCTATCTAGGCAACCACCTGGGGAACACTAGATAGGATTAAAGATGGCGTTCATGGTTAGTAGGGATCACTCGAAAATGATTCAGCCTCTACGATTAAGGGGGATGGGTGATGTTTTGGAAGCAATATCTCATTCGGGTGTTTGCATGAATTTGGATGGCGTTAAAGCTGAGGCTTGAGGAAACAAGAAACAAGAATCATGATCTACGATAAGGCGAGGTGATGAGTCGATCGTGTTTGAATGAGACTAGAAAAACGAGAGAAAAGCTCCGTACGGAGGTATGGACGCGTGGACGCGGATCATATCGTCTATTCTCTATTCAGCCGGAATGGCATCGCTGGCATAAGATTTTCATATGAGTGTTCTATTATTGATGGTGATTATCTACATCAGGCAAGTCCATTTCCCGGATTGAGAAGTGAAGTTCATGCGAGCACCAGGCAAGCCGAAAGGCAAGGACCTACAGTAGAGGGCTTAGGGTAGCAGGGTACATGAACTCGCGGCACTGCGGCAGACAGAAAAAGCGAGATCAATAAAGCCGATGATATTACTTCGAAGTGCCGTTTTGTCTGTCCACAGCGACTTCAAGCCAATGTATGTTTGTCATGGTCCGTGGTCGTTTCGTCTCACGAGTTTTCTATGGAAAGAACAAGAACAACAACGAGAAAGGTGTGCTTTTTTTTGTTTGGCCCTAAGTTCATCTCAATTTCGACAGGGCGAAGTTCTAGAACCTGAAGTTAACGGGCCGAGCTGCACTATGTTTGCTGGCCTACTGATCTCACTCACACGGCTCCTAAAATAGCCAACCATCATCTAGAAACTTTAGAAGCTCCGAAGGTGGTGGGTTGGACGCTGATGGCGGGCAGTATTTTGTATGGTTGGTCGGCGGTTGGGTGAGGTTGGAGGTTTTTTATAGAGTTACTCGACAGAACGGGCGGTATCAGATCGAATGGCGATCCAGCATGTCAGCCTTCAACATTGTTGCAAAACCTCATCCGCATGCGCACCGACACCACAGTTGGCTGCGACTCGAGTGACTTGATCTCAAGTCTTGAGGTTGAGTTTGGTAGTGGATACAGTACGAAAGGTACAGTACAGTGTCAGCGCATGCACGTCTATTTTGGAACTATTCCCATTCGGCCACAGCAGCGGATACCTTACTGTAGCAAGGGTCCCGCCCCCTCCACCCTTCTTTGGCGCTTTTTAACCATTTAACCCCTTCCCCTTCCCTCGCCCTCCCTGCACGCGCATCGTTTCAGGTTGTTAGTCAAACAAGGCTCGCTTCTGCATCCTAGCATCTGTTGGGTCGCTGTCGCTTCGCTTCACTCATTCCACAGCCACAGCCACGACCACCCCACGACCTGCAGCAACTTCACTAGATTCATCGACATCTCCACAAATAACAGTAAACCTCACTGCTCGCAACAGACAATATGAAACTTTCGCCGCGAAGGCTCCCCTCCCCTCCCCTCTCATATCTCAAAGACTCATTCATTGTTGCATTCGCCTGCTCAACAAGAGTCCTCGTTCATCTAGCATTCCGACTAGTTGGGTTGGCGTGTTTCTTGTACAGCTGGCGGCGGGGTTGCCGTACCCAAAGAGTCCAAGCCCTCGAACAACACGATAGCAATAATAGCAGGGCTGATATTGCTCTGCTGTCTTTCTCACAACATCCGGGGAGATCCCCTGCCAGTGTGGAAGATCCTCAAACAAGAGCCGGACCGGATCTTGCGACTAAGCGTAATCCCTGAGCGCTGAGCTGACTGGTGGCAGCGGTCTTGATGTATAGTAAGTAGCAGGGCAAGGTGATGGATCTTATTGGTCACTCTAAATGTCGGAATGGTGGTTTGCCCAAGATCAAAGGCCTAGCCAGACGTTACAAAGCTGGACTTTTGTGGCCCTGCCTAAACTTACAGTACCATCAAAGGACAGATCGTACTGTACTGGTTCCCCAACGTTTGAGCGTGTGGTGGGCTATTCGCACCATATACGTATACGTAGGTCCTTACATACTATACACCCTCAGATGTTTAGGCTTGCTCTTCCAAGCTTGGCTTACCCTAGATAAGGTTGTCTACAGTATAATATGGTGGCGTCGCATGAGACCGACAAGCCACCCCCTTCCTTAGTGGGTAGTAAATAGGTAACTGCTGGATGAACAGTGAACACATCCTAGCAAATCGCTGTTCCATGACCAATACAGTGCAATACTCTATTCAACCCTGGCTCTATCGGGTTTCGATACCATAGATTCGATCCTAGCTACAAATGGGCTCCTAGTGACCCCCGCGATGCCAAGGGCTGGTGGGCCCAGTATCGTTCCTGTCCTTTCCTGTACCACGCAGGTTTTGTACTTACTGTTTGGCTTGTATCAACTATCAAAAACACTGACATGGGTTGAGACAGTCCCGATCCCGGGACAGGGCTGTTAAGGAATGTCTTTCTCTTCTTATTACTCAAGGATGCAGCACCGCCCAGTGCCCCTCTTCCACTTCTTTCCTCGTCGTCCCAATCGCAAGTCTTCCTATTCCAGTCGGCCACTCACTCCTTTACGGCCATTTAATTTCGCTTTCTTCTGCTCTATATACTGGGAGCTGGCTCTCATCTAGGTCAAGCCAGGCTACGCAGATCCAAACGAGTTTGTTCCTATACTTTTGCATAGCACAAACTCATTTCACACTCCTTTTGGTCAACCGATCTGGTAGTAATACATCCCCCACTTCCTCAATCGCGAGGCATCAATTGTCCAATTTCGTTTCTCGGAAGCTCCGCAGAAACTCTACGCATTCCTTACACCTCCGGGACTGCCTTCTGGGTCATTCATATCGAGTGGATATCCTTCGATCTTAACCCGCCTGGTAAGTTACAGGTATTCTTTTAAACCTTTCTAGTTGATCTCACTGCGCATGGACTATGCTCCACTTTCTGGTCTTCATAACTCTTCATAAGACTACTTATCATCGCTGACGACGATGGTTGTCAGGGCTGGCTTATAATCGATACAACGTGGACGACACTTCGTCATGGACTCCTCGGACCAAGCGCAGTTGTGAGGCATCCCACCACTGTCCCGTAAGACTCTATTACTTACCTCAACCATAGTAACCAGCCACAAATCCAAGCACCCTCCTATACATTCAACCCAAACAACAAGTTTAGACGGGACTTTTCACCCAGACCATTTTCCTCAGTTACCATGAATCCACCTGAATTATCGGTAAAGACCGAACCACTTGGACTTGGAATGTGGTCCTCGCCGACCCCTCCTGTGTCGAGACCTCGACCAGCGACAATTCACGAATCTGTATTTCCTTATTCCTTCTCCGAAGAGTTCAACTCTTTACCTGCCTGGGACTCATCGACTATGCCGATGCAGCCAGTCAATGATGGGCTTCCTCAGACATACTCAGTACAGCAAGACTTTTACCCCTCTACATCCGGTGGTGAAAGTAAGTCTTTCTGGAATGAGAGAGGAGCACTCGATGGAAACCTTCATCTGACAGGCGCCACAGATGGTTGGCAGTCTAAGGCTTGCAATGATGGGATAGACTTGCAGAATCTTGACACAGATATGCATATGGGTCAACAATTTTCAACAGACGAGAGTGCTCCAATCCTCGACTTGCGCTTTTCTGGGCCTGGAATGGACAGTGATCGTCTAAGTTTGGAGCCGTCGTACAGTTCTAGGCGCATGTCCGGCTCTTCCTTTACAGTGTCGACAACTGGGGCGCTCTCTGAGATGCAATCATATGATGACTTCTCTACTACGTTGTCAGAAGCGCAATCATACACTTCTGACTACCCGCCCCGTTCAAATCGCAACTCGCTCATGTCTTCGACCCAACTATCACCCGTGGCATCACCAAGAATGACACCACAGCATCGTTCCGAGCTTGTTCGAACACAAAGCAGAGGCCGCGCCTCGCCTTCACCCCGTCCGAGTATGCGATCGGCACCCTACAACATGGACAGCAGCCGCAACAAGAGATGGTCTACTGGTTCCTACGCCCCCGCACAAAATAGGCGACCTTCTCCTTTTATCTATCACCAAGGTCATGAGGTTTTTACACCCCACCCTCCACGCATGTCATCGAGACACTCCTCCCCGATACTACCAAATGCTCAACTTCCGCTGAACTTGAGCAATTTACAAACGCAACAGCACCCATTCCTTATTCAGAACAACACAGGCTTCCATCGTAACAGCATGCTACTTCCCTCCGGAAACTACCAGGAAACACACCAATTTGAAGCTCCACCACCCCTACTCTCCCATGGGCTTTTCCGAATGCTCCAAAGCAACGCTGATCCGCATTCGCTACATTCGCACTACACCGACTTAAGCGACCCCCCAGATCTATATGCGTCTCTCCATGAAGAGCAAGTTCCGCCGCCTCCGGAGGATATGAACCCGAGCGATGGCGACTTGGTGCCACACGAGCAGGAACTGCGCTTTGACGGAGACCTTTACACGCCGAGATGGGTACGTGGTCATGGGAACAAGCGCGAAGGTTGGTGTGGAATTTGCAAGCCCGGAAGATGGCTTGTCTTGAAGAACAGCGCTTTCTGGTACGACAAAAGTTTCACGCATGGTATCAGCGCTGCGACGGGCAGCCCGTTCCAAGAGCCACAAGAGACGCGCCGCATGGATGGTAACCCAGATGTGTGGGAGGGTCTGTGCGGCAGCTGTAACGAGTGGGTTGCACTGGTGAGCAGCAAGAAGAAGGGCACCACTTGGTTCCGACACGCCTACAAAGTAAGTCCAATATCTCTGTTATTCTACTAGGAACTGTTGTTGACTTTCGCAAAAGTGCCACACGCACCCTAAAATCAAGGATGCGCCGAAGCGTCGTCGTGAATCTTCTCATACTCGTGCGCTGGGCGCTTCGACTATGGCAAAACCGAAGAACGAGCCACCGATGACGCCTCAGATGACCCCGAGTAACTCGGTCGCCAATACGCCCGTTACACCAGGTATGCTTCATCAAAGCCAAGCGCGGCAGAATCGGAAAACGACAATCAATCCTTTGGAAGGCCTGTCAGGAATGATTTGACCTCAAATTTCTTTTGTCACTGCTTTGAATTGCTTTTCGCGTCGGGGTTTTGAAAGAAGGAAAGAAAAGGAGCGCGGCGAATGGCGGGTCCGCGTCACTCCACGAATGACGAATTCAACTATTCATCGGGTATGGAGGGGAACTTGAAGTCTAAGGGGGCAACGAGCTCTGAGCTCTATAAAGAGGAGGAATAATTTGTCTGGTGATGATTTTATGAACCGCAAGCGAACGAACGACTATCGACCATCATCAAATCAACACACAAGATCAAAAATCGACATTCTAATTCGCTTGGTATATATTCCCCCTGGTATGTTTTGTGAATACGTGGCAGAGTAGATTCCTGACCATGCATATGATACCATCTAGTAGATAGCCATAATGAAGAAAATGACTTCAAAAAAGAAAAGCAAGAACCCATCATGGCCAAGAATTCTCATATAATATCATAAACAATTACAATACAGCAAGCACCGCACCCCTTTCAAACCCACTTCGCTCGCTCGCTACAAACAATCCTCTCATCTCTCCTCAGAAACTCAACTCTTTCCTCATCAAGTAACCAGCAGCGATGCGATCCCGGAGACTCCGTCCGTTCGTTGAGCTGAGCCTCCCTCTCTCCTTCCTTCCTTCATCCCTCGGCTAAGCGCGAGGGATGGCATGGGATGTTCAGATCAGATCCGTGGCCGCGCGCAGGGTCGGAAGATCATACGCGCCAAACTGTCTCTCGCGACTACCGAGTACCCCCGTGGAATGAATGAAACGCCATGTTTTCAGGAGGCGAACTAACGGTTTTGAGTTTGTGATTTCTTTGATGTAAGAGTGCGCTGCGCTTTGATGATGGATGAGATGAGATGAAGGATTGTTTGATTGATGGTTTCTGAGATAAGACAAGGTTTATTTGGAATCTGAGTGAGTGAGTGGGTGGTTGGGTAATACGGTATGTTTTTTTTTTTGGTATATTTTATTATACGGCTTGATGATAGTTGTATGGATAGTTTAATGCCTAGATAGGACACTGAGGTGACATTTGCTAATTTATTAGCCTTTCATTCTATTATTTTACTTTAATAGTTAAATGGGAATAACGCCATTTTGATCAGAGTGATGGAATTTTAATATCTCTTACGGCTCTCTTGACCGCTAATCCAGTTGCGAAACCCCACGGTGGCAATGTTCTAGATGGAATGTTAGGTCAGGTGTAATCACATGATATACTGGGAATGCGGGACTGTCGCCTAGAGCCGGGTTGAAACGATAGAAATAGATGTGGGAATTGATTGACCTCTTTATTGATGAATAATTGGAGGTTTGAAGGAGCGCGAGCCATCGTCAGCCCTGGTCAGTCAGGTGACTGAGATGCGTGCATGCTTCAGATGAAATAGGTGAGGCTGGAGAGTTTCAAGAGACTAGATGGATAAGTAACTTACCTTACTCTTACGCATGAATGGGGACCTGCGGTGTGAATACGAGCAGAAGTAATAGATAATGACGTTGCTGCGTAGAATACTGAGTATTTCAACGAGGGTAAACCATGGAGGGGTAGGGTAGGGTAGCCCCTTTCTTGGGCGAGCAAGCCGATAACGCTATTGTGCTAGGTCGTTGAACGAGTTGAACGAGTGGCTGGCAGCTGCGCAATATTTCATGCGTTTGTTAGACTTTGTAATTGCTTGGTGATGCGTATTGCGTACTCCATGACTAGGAAGACGTAGCGAGGGGGTGGCTTGTGGCTTGCGGACTGGGCTGGATGTTGAAAACTGGTGTGGTGGGGTCGGGGAGGAGGGAAACGAGGGGGGGGGCACGTGTTATGTGTTACTCTTAAGAATGCTTTAGTGGAAGGGCTCCTACCATCTTTGTACTTGAGAAGGCCATTGTGAGCAGTATTTCGGTGCTGTCAATAACATATATCAGGTGAAAATGTTCCAGGAAAACCCAGTGATCGAGGAGACATATCGGGGTGCGTTCAGAGCCCGTAGGTATAACCTCATATATAAAAAAGAAAAGAAACTACCCATCTTGTTTCGTGGCTCTGAGTCGGCAAGCCGGCAAGCAGCCTTCTAATGCGTAGTTATAAGTCGCAAGCCGTTTAACGACCTGCTCCTATTTTAGGGGGGAGATAGTTAGGACGAATCCCGGTCCAGCTGAATTTTCAAACTGAAGATGTGACTGGTTGGTTAACAATTACTCGACTCGAGCGTTGAACTTGCTGTGCCGTCTGTTTCTCTAGAAAAGGAAACCCCATAATAGATAACCTCCCATTCGTTGCAGAGTATCTGCTTGAACTATTCTTTCGGGGTTGAAGCGACGAGGGGTCGAATCGAGGGAGCTACTGCAGACGTTCCCCTTGTTGATCAAGGATGATGGGAGGATGGGATTTTGGGATAGCCAGATGCAGGCTTGCTGCGTTCGTTGAGAACCATTCGGTTATTACACCCTGAAGCCACATCTGACGCATGCTGTGCTGTACGGAGTACAGTAGGTACGGATTTTCATATCCTACCATTTTAGGCGAACTCAGAAGCAAAAGATAAAGATATGTTGGATTCATACGCTATGAGTAAACAGCTTTTGATTGGTGTTTTTCGGAGATTTGCCTGCTAGATGCTAGGGATCCATTCGCAGAAGCGGAAAAAGGTACGAGGAACTCGGTGTTATCTGAAAAGATGATGACATATCTGATTGACTTTGGAAGGAAGCTCTGGGCACATAATGGCCAGACGGAGATTATAATGATTTAGCGGACTTTGGTGTCCTGACTCCTGGTGGGTAGGTGGGGTGGATCTCAAGAAGAAGGTTTCGTCCACTTGCACTTGTCACTTGGTTATGCTTTAATGCAGGTCCTTCCAGTTCTTGGATCGATCTGTAGGGCAGAAAAGCAGACTCCAGACCGCTGAATGCAAATGTGTATGGTCGAATCATATACTATATGCAGGTACAATCGATCATCCCATATTATGGATACATGAGAGTCAAAAGATGCAATGCAGTGGCTCGCGAATGACAGAAAAAGCGGCACCAATTTATAATGTTCCAGGCGGAGTGAGAGGCTAAGAGTTGATAGAAATAAGTGCCGCTTTTTGTGTCCAGCTCGAGAGTGAGCACAGTAGTGGCGTACCCAGACGGGCTTCACGCTAATGTTCCTCTAGAGCGGTACATGGAAATCCATATCTTTCACAAAATGCCATGTACCTAGGTTATGAAGCTCGTTCTCTATCAAGCCTTTCGCGTTCAATCCGGCTCGGAAACGGGTAAATACTGTGTACTTTGTCTCTGCAATACCTGACAATACTTGTATAAGGAACCTCACTGGCTCGCAAGAAGGAACCCCCAGCAGATGCATTGCCTACTCAACCAAGCGGCCGCCTGCTATTCTCTCAATCGTACAGCTCCGCGCGCCTTACGGAACATCTTAGGCTTGACCTTCCCCATCCTTTTACCGTGTATATGCTTTTAAGCTATTTACAAGCTGCAGATGCAAGCTTACCTCCGCGCTTCGTTGCCTTGATCATCACGCTTCCTGACGCCGTTCCTACCCACTGAAATGAGCATTCCTCCAAACCTTCCTACAAGTCGATAATAATGCTCGGAGAAACTCCAGCAGTACGCCAGTAAATAATAATAATAATTCTTCAGCTGGCCTAGACGTCTCTGTGGGTTTGGTAGAATTCGGGTTCCGCTACGACTTTCGACCCTGACCTGGTACCCTTTTTTCTCGTTACTGTGCTCCTTCATACCGGAACGTCTTGCAGATCTGACGATCGTGTGCTTGCAACAACGACATTCCTCGAGGGATTCTGGACCCTTTATAAGACTGCTAAAGACAAGAACTAGCTGCTCGCTTGCTCGCTTGCTCGTAATTAATTTTGAGTGTTGGTTGAGAAAGAAGTGGCACAACTCCATCCCTTAGCACCGGGTACGATACCTCTGCTTACGCTTTTTGACCTGAGCCCCTCCAACGGCCGTGAACGCCTGATTGTATGATAATCTTGGTAGGCCCAATTGGATATTGATTTTGAAACTTGAGTACTGACTCCATTGGCGACATCTAGGGCCGAAAGATACCCCAATCTACGTGCTTGCCATGTTCTGAATCCTTTGTTTGCTCGAAACCCCCACAGTTGCTCTTACAACACCCTACCGAGCCACCCGAGCTATAGACGACACTTGCATAGCATACAAAAGCTCAGACCTGATATCAATCAAGGAAAAAAGAGGGTGGTGGTCGGTTCAGAAAATCTATCAGAGAGCTCCAATTACTTGTGTAGGCAGCGCTTCTGCCTCGGCCCATTTGCTATATCTCAGCAAGGCAACTTTGCTATGAGTTGGGATCAACAGGCATTCAGGTATCTGTTCCTTTGAAAGTTGTCTGCGTAAACGTTTACTAATTTGTGCCAAATAGCTTTGGGAATCCAAACGCCCAACCTCCAACCCCTACACAGACTCCGACTTCTGCCCACTTCCCGAGCCCAACGTTCCAAACGCCCAGGAACAACAATTCGAGTTTTGAGGATAGGAGCGGTTGGACGCCCCAATTTGCAGAGGAATATTCAGTCTTCCACTCGACGCCGGGTCGCTTGACAAGCTCGCAACATCCTTCTTTCGTTGATGTTGACATTGGCACACCTTTGAATACCACAGGCCAAAGGCGACCACTTTCTAGTGCGGGAGATATCAACGCTGAAATCGCAACTCATGTTCATCACCTTTCGCCCAATCCAAATTTACCCCTCGCCCCCGTCGATCCATCAAACCAATTACCATCGTCCCCTGGACTATATCCACCTTCAACCGCCCGCAATCGATTCGATGACAGCACAAAGAAGAAGGTGACCCCAAGAAGGCCGAGGAAACGTTTGGAAGAAGCTTTTAGCGGACAGACAGCTACTCCTCCAGCAACGGCATCCAAAGGGTCAAGGAAACTGGCGCCGAAACTTCAGACCAACACTATGCAGAATGATTCTCAGGAAGGCCACTATGGCTCTTCCCAAACACCAACACAGCAGTCCAACATGATGCCATTTCCTTCAACCTCGGCAGAATTCTTCTATCCAATGTCTGCCCCTGCGACAGCCCCTGTATTCACTAATACCAAACCTTTTTGGGAGGGGGATACTAGCATGGGCGGCATGGATATGGACTTCGCTGCTGACGACGGCGGCATGTTTAACACAAGTTCTTCCCACAAAGCCAGCACCTCTTTCGATTGGGGGCGAAGTAATCAGATGTTCCAGGAGACAGTGAATATGTCGTCGAGCCAGCGACTACCACAGCAAAAGGTTATCTCCACAGCCTCTGCTGGCAAGCGTCAAAGGGCCTTGGCCCCAAAGATCTCGGTGCCAGAGCAACAGCAGCAACAGCAGCCACTAACGTCTTTGCCGCCATTTGAGTTTAGCACGTCTCACGCTTCAGAAGATCCCTTTTCTGCTGTGACACTTGACGGTGCAGTGGATCCAGGGCTTCTTTTCAGCCGCCACAACTCCGTAAGTATGCCTTCGGAATTCGAAGACGTTTCCCTGCCACCTACACGCCCTGTCACAAGTCATATGCCTCTAGAACCTTATTCGCACCAATTAAGAGAGGCTTCTAGAGATCGAGAAGAGCTCCTTATGTCTCGCACATCTCGAGATATGAGGCAGGGCCGTCGCTATGAAAGAGGGACCATGAGCTCGCCAGTCAAAGGATCGGCGCGTCCAGGCCTCCAACGCAGCGTCAGTGATACTAGGGGTAAGAGGGTTCAAGGTAAGTTCTTGCCCGTACTTTTTTTGCTTGTACATACATACTAAAACCGTCTTAAAGACCGAGTCAGACCTCGTACGGGTCGTTCTTCTCCAGTAAAGCAACAACGCCCGTCCAGCCTTACCTCAATTCCCGAGCTACCTGCTCCCCGAGCTCGAATGGAAGTTAAGTTTACGATAGATGCCAAGGGAAGAGCTAGAACAGAAACTGTGACGATTCAAGAAGAGCCAAGGACAACTCCAGGAGGCCCATCAACTAAGAGCGAGGAGTTCTACTCCTCACTAGACGACTCCTCCTCGGACGATGAGCCAATCCTAATACCAAGTCGAAACACGTCGTTCACAGCTGCACCGCCATCCAAGGGCCCCAAACTTGCTAGATTTGAGACTTCGAATCGCGGTCTTAATGCAAGGAGACATAGCAGCAGTGGCTATAGTCAGTCCGAGTCTTCAAGCCAGCAATCTTTGCATCATGATGAAAGCGAGGCAGAAACCGTGATGGATGATGATGAGGGTTTGGGAGATGCAACGCGGGAGCTGCGGAAAGTGATGGAAGACAGGAAGAAGATCCAAATGACGAAGATTCGTAATCCTCAACATCACCGTTATTCGTCCAACCATCCGCGTCGCAGCTCGCAATACGCGAGCTTTGGCTCTTCCACCAATCTTTCGCCAACGACAATTACGGATCCTGATGGGACTACACCTAGCTCGAGAAGTGGCGCTACGAGATGCGTGTGCAATAAGCCTGATAGTGACGGCTTCATGATTCAGTGGTATGTGTTCGTTCCTATTGCTCAAGATGAACCCCACTTACTGACGTTTCCAAGCGAATCCTGTGACAATTGGCTCCACGCTGAATGTGTTGGCATTGACCGCCGGAGTCTTCCTCCTGTCTACGTTTGCGCATTCTGTGCCAATACTCCAAATATGAGAGGTGGCCGTATTCGAGATTCGGCACGAGGAATCACCCACGTAGGCTCTTCGCCATTAGCCCACAAATCCTTCAAATCATTTCGATAAAGGCACCCTCCACCGACCATCCATACAATGGAAGTCATGGTTTCCCTAACGCGATGACCACTAAGCCCCGACGAACGCTCAAACCTCTCCTACCTCCTCACTAATCCCCCCACGCATATTCACGAAGCCCAAAATGACATACGTAGCATACGTCCAAAGATGATTCCTCGATATGAAGATACGAAGAGGACTGAACCAGACGGGTATTACCCCACATCACATTGCGTTGCATCACAGAGTTTCTTTTGTCGTTTGATACCCTTCTTCTGTATGTAAAATAGTCGAATATGATGCACCAGCACAGCATAGCACATCAAAGCATAGCGTCGCACATGGTCACGCAATAGGCAGGCGAGTTAGGATAGCAATAGTATGTGGGCAATATCTTGTATAGAAATAGAAATTTCAGCAGATTTATTCCATCTGGTTTATACCTAGGTACTCATTGACTATATGCACGGGTAGGTAGGTGGTGACTTATTGGAGAATACCATTAGAACAAGCGACACTTATTTTGGGCGGTCTTGAATGTGCCACTCGACCTAGAACAATTGGCATCTTTTATCTAATAATCTTACAAGGCTGATCAGAAACCATCTAGATATCAGCCAGTTAGATACAACCTCTCGAAAATGATTTATTTTGCCCTCTTATTCTGAAATATACACCGCAACCGCGCATAGCTCGGTACTGTACTCAAGTCGCGCGATCGGCATTAAAGTGTGTCTCCGAGAATCGGAAGCGCGGGGTCAATAAAAACATCATCTTATCCCCCCCACATCTTCATACTGTACAACTTTTAACTTTTGAATCTACACAAAATGGCAACTCATAATATCGTCGTCTTTGCTGGCGACCATTGCGGTCCCGAGGTAAAGCTTCATTTCCTCCTCAATGGCTTCATAGGAGCTTGCTAACGTATGGAATGGTAGGTTGTGAAAGAAGCTGTTAAGGTATGAGGAGCTCCAAACGTACGAGGGATGGTAGGTTAGAAGCTGATTGTTGTGCTAGATTCTCAAGGTCGTTGAGGCTGCTCGGCCGGGTGCTGGAACTTTCAATTTCCAAGAACATTTGCTCGGCGGCGTAAGTATATATTTTTTCATCTTTTCACCGACGGAATCTGATATTAAAACAGGCTTCAATTGATGCCACCGGCGAGCCCCTCACTTCCGAAGCCCTCGACGCTGCTAAAGCCGCAGATGCTGTCCTGCTCGGTGCAATTGGTGGTCCGAAATGGGGGACGGGGAAGGTACGACCGGAACAAGGCCTCCTCGCACTCCGAAAGAATATGGGCACATTTGGCAACCTACGGCCTTGTAATTTTGCTTCCGAATCCCTCGTTGATATCTCGCCGCTGAGGGCTGAGGTATGTCGCGGTACGGATTTCAATATCATTCGGGAACTTACTGGGGGTATTTATTTTGGCGACCGGAAAGAGGATGATGGTGATGGAATCGCGTGGGATGTGGAACCTTATTCTCGCCCGGAAATCGAGCGTATCACAAGGCTTGGTGCTCATTTGGCTCTGCAGCATGATCCCCCTCTGCCAGTATGGAGTTTGGACAAGGCGAACGTTCTCGCTACGAGCAGATTATGGCGGAAAGTCGTCACTGAGGTTATGGCCAATGAGTTCCCGCAATTGAAAATCGGCCATCATTTGATTGATAGCGCTGCTATGCTCATGGTGAAGAACCCACGAGCGCTTAACGGGATTGTGGTTACGAGCAATTTATTTGGGGATATCATCAGTGATGAGGCGAGCGTCATTCCTGGAAGCATTGGTCTGCTTCCTAGTGCAAGTTTAAGCGGTATTCCGGATGGAAAGAGCAAGTGCAATGGTATCTATGAGCCAATTCACGGTAAGCTCCTTCCCTTCATCTTGCGATATCTCAACTAATGACGAGCCCAGGATCTGCACCTGACATCTCGGGTCAAGGACTCGTCAATCCGGTAGGAACGATCCTGTCTGTGGCCATGATGCTGAACTACTCGCTTCACCTGCCCGCCGAATCCAAGGCTGTAGAGGAGGCAGTCCGAAGAACGATTGAGAAGGGGATTCGGACGAAGGATATTGGTGGCACTTCGAGCACCTCGGAGGTTGGTGATGCGGTTGCAGAGGAGTTGAAGAAAGTTCTCAGTGAGCTCAAGTAAAAAGAGTTAATGGCTGATATTTATTGAAAGTCTCCAAATTACACTCACCTAGGTGCTTGACTTACCCGCATTACTTCGTCTTCTCCTTGTGATGTTTTGGTGGTTGGCTTCCATTGCTTCTGTCTTTCCGTCTCGTCACTCTTTCCCCCTTAGGAAGAATTCCCACACTTGAGTTTATAC
Source organism: Lachnellula hyalina (assembly GCF_007821495.1). Classification (NCBI taxonomy): domain Eukaryota; kingdom Fungi; phylum Ascomycota; class Leotiomycetes; order Helotiales; family Lachnaceae; genus Lachnellula; species Lachnellula hyalina. The sequence continues at coordinate 21,839 of NW_022157339.1, forward strand.
CTAGGTAGGCTTTTGAGAATATCTTCAAGTACCCTATGTCCACCTTAAAGCTTAGATGCTATGCTAGTACCATCTTTTACTTGTTAGCTTTGGTCTCCAGGGAAGTGGAACCGCAGTGCCAGAATCGCGCCTACGGTCATATTTTCCTCCCATGCTCGTAAGGGCAAAGGCACAACGCACCATACATCACACTAAACTATAAAAGTTACAAGTTGCACGTTTCCACCATGTTTTCTTATTATCTATGATATTACAAACCTCTTCCCGTCCTCCCCTGCACACTTTCTATCTTACCACTCACCACACATTTCAAACTAAGAGTCTTTTCATCTGTGAAACTATCGTCTTCTTGTATCAATCTATTTCGGTTCGGTAAGTGAAGTCAGTCCAAACTCCAACTTCCTCCCAACTAATTCTGTTCAGGTTAGTCCTTTCAGGGTCCAAAAGAAAACTACAAGCCAACACACAATTCTTAATCCATTTCTTGTCATTATCTCTTGGAATTCAGTTATTGAAAAAAGAAATCATCGGAAAGAAGCCGCTTCATTAAACTTATCATTGCTGGTAAGGTTTTCGCTACCATATATATACATCTATCAATTACTAACTGACTCCTCGATTAGCTATTAAGACGCACGCAACATCATCATCCATCTCCATCAGCAATTAGCAAGAATCCCGCTCAAGATGGACATTGAATTCTTGCTGAGTCCAGCTCCAGCTACGGCATCTAGCACCCCACCCCAAGTAATGAGCCTCGACTTCTTCTTAAATACAGTCCTCGCTTCTGCTTCTGCAAAGATGCGTTCGGCATCGACTAGGGAGTAAGATGGCCATCCATTGCTTGCTTCACTCTCTTCTGAAACCATCCATGCATGTATGGCCACTTCCAACATACCATACATTATATTTGTTGGTTTGGTTTAGTTTTAGTTATGGTCTCTTAAGTTGGATATTCTTCTGTCTGTACTCCAATCTGCTAGATGGAGTGAGACATCGAGCATTCTTCCAAGGAGTAGGGATATGGCTACGGGGTGGCAATATCGCAGCATGTATATTTGTGTTCTCGGCGTCATTATCGCAGCTTCGTGTATTCCAAATGCGAATTGTATTTATCTAATCCTCAATTTGACTACCTATTCTTTTGCTACTTTGAAGGGCTCTCTGCCCACACTCGAATAACCCTTCGCCCACCCACCCCAAATCCTTGCAATAAGTATCTTTCGTTGACATGGTATTGACCTCCGAAAAACGCCTTATTATATGCATGCATCATAAACCCACCCTTCCTCGCATCATATCATATCATATTCAACCATTATGTTTCAAGAACCTCTGCAAGAATCCAGAAAGTCCTTTGCGGTCTGCGGACGTCGTCATCGCTTTGATAAAATCCGTGCCATCGATACCCATGGCTGGGAAGAAGGAACCCTGCAAATGTTGCAGAAACATATCACCGGTTTTAGTGTAAATAGTTTGTTCCAAACCGGCGATTTCGTTCAGAACCTGTTTGATCTGCGCATCCGTCACTGGTCTAAATTGCGGGTCTCGTAAAACTTCCCAACAGATAGGGTGGAAACGTTCTATGAGGAAGCGGTCGAAACCTGGAAACGCGGGAGATGGAGGGATAGAGGCCATTGGTTGTGGGGAGATGATCGCGATGTTGGGACCACCCCAGAGGTCGGCCATTCGGGTAAGTACCGAGAAAGCGAGTCGGCTGGCGGAGAGGTTGCCGGTGTCTGGATTGACAGTTTTTGCTAATGTAGTGACGGAGATGATAAGAGGCTCGAAGAATTGTTGGTTCGAGTCGCTGACAAGGATAGCTCCGAGGCCTTCGTTCAAGATAATCTGGACGAATGTCAGATATTCTCGTCGAAGCTCGGTAAGTTGGATTTCGTCGTCGGTTCCAGTAATTGGTTCGGCTAGGCCTGCGAAGACTCTTTGAAGGAGTGGTGTGAGAAGAGAGTCTAGGACGGAATATATCTCTTTCTTAAAGCCGAAAACCACCTGGTCCAATAAGCGAAGGAACATAGCCATCTCGTCTTTGGAAGAGCTTTGAGATAGTAAGCCATCAATCCAGCGAGGTAGAAGTGGTAACATTCCAATACCCAGAACACCCATTAATCTGGTAAAGGATGCTCTGGCGGCTGTGCGTACGTCGAACGAAGCTCTGAGGGCTTCAAGTGCAATCAGAATGGCTTCTGCGGCGCGATTGAACTCCTCTGATACCTCCTTCATGGGCGCTAGATGTGCCGTTGCAGCATTTCCAGGGGTCCAGTCTGAGAACCCGTGTGCCAAAGTTCCCAGCGCCATGATTATATGATGGATTTGCAAGGTCGCCTGGGCGTCGCCGGACGATGCTGATGGTAGAGTACGCTGGATGTCGGAGAAAAGAGGCTCCAAAATAGTTCGTGCGTAAAGAACCTGTTTCTCCACGGGAATTGTTGAGGTCGATGAGATGCAGCCAATAGCCTCGAAGAGGTAGAGTTGTCCAGTAAACGCCGCATCTGCAGAGTGGTCGCTTTGATCGGACGACATATCATCATCAGCGCTACTTTCACTTGGAAGCTCGGCTTTGATGGGCAGAAGATCGCTGATAGACTGAATAACAGTCTCTGCAACGTTGCCTAGATGAGCTCGCAAGTGTTTTACAAATCTATAGAAAAGATACCAAGAGCGTGTCCGGACTCTGCTATGCCCATGGTGGACAAGCCGGACAAAATGCTCCAGTACCTGAGGTACATATCCTGTTTGGTTCTCGAAGAAGGTACAATATCTGACGCAGATTTCCATATACTGTAGTTGGATTGCCGGGTGAGCGAAGGAAGCGATCCCTTTCAATTGTTAGCAAATACTATATTTACGACAGACTTACGACAGTCTTACCAGACTCAACCATTTTCGACATCATGACGATTAAGCGCTCAGCAGCGACGCCTGAGGGTCGGCTTTTTGCATAGAGACCTCCGTTTGGCAGCGTAAGCTCCCCAAATAGATACATCTCGTGGAGGGCGAGATCAAGATCCCTCCAATCCATCTGACCGCCTTGTTGATCGAGTCTTTGGAAAGTGTTTCCAATGACATTACTCAAAATGTCAATGTAAAGTGCTTCATCCACAGCAGCAACCGACTTCTGCAAGATTTGCAACCTCTTTCTCAATTCCTGGAATTCTGCCTCGTCGGTTTGTTCGTCCTCGTTTCCCCAGCTTGAAGTTTCATCATACCTCATCTTCTGGACAATAGCATTGAGAATAGGTGTCAGCATCGCAGAGTATGCAGGTGGGATTGGCTTCGCTTTGCGTAAGAATGTGAGAAGATCGGTCAGAGATGGTATAACTGTCGAGCAAATTTCATCGTATTCGTCTGAAAAGAATCGTAGAAGAAGAGGAAGGAAAGACTGGATAAGCTGCTCTGCTTTTGCTCTCGTCTCAGCATCCACCTGAACATCTTCAAGCACCTTCACAATATCAAAAACGACGTTGTTGACAAGTTTTGCAACAGCTTCGGCGAGATCAGTATCATAACTAGATGTCGTACGTAGATCATGAAGTGCCGGGCTAGCAATAAGCTGAGAAACAATTTGTCCCAAATTCAAGAAAATGACCATGTTCATCTTATCTGATGGCTTCATCTTTTTAGCCACAATCTCTGTGAAGGTATCAATAGCGGCGTTCCGCACTTTATCCTCCCTATTAGAAGGGTTGGGGCGGCCAGCGAGCTGGAAAAGGAGGTTCAATGTCTCTTCGTTAACAATCAAGGATATATCAATCCAGCTAACCCATTTGCCAACGACTTTGAGATTCATCTCTACTATCCCGTCGTCCCGACCTGCCCACTGCGCGAGGATTTCTTGCCAAGAAGTCGTAACTTTCTGAACGTCCCGTGCTCGTAGTAGATCTTTCAACTCGGTGTTGCGCCGCGTTTCGGAGGTAGGACGAGACAGCATAACGTCGGCAATTTCGTCATGGATAGAGCTTAGGAGTCGAAGATATAGGGCAATTCCAACAATGTTATCCCTCGATCCATTATTCTGCAGGCTGGTCAAGGCTAGGAAATCGTCTAGAAACCCTTCCCAGCCATTCTTGTACATTGATATGAAGAGAAAGGTCAAGGTCTGTGTAAGTTTGTTCTGAAGGCCTGGTGGGTCGACATCGTCCCGGTTGCCAGACCCATATGCACGTCTGATATATTCCAGAAGAGAATCCTTTACATGACTCAAACTTTGATCTTCAAATTGCTCTGCTTGGATAGCATTATTGACAACGTCTAGGGATACTAAACGGACCACTTCGGAACATTTTGGTGTTCTTGTAAAGAGGGAGAGGCATGCCTGACGGCCAGATGCGTTTGACCGGAGCTCATGAATAAAATTGATAGCTTGTAGGTTGAGGCTTTGGTCTGAAGTAGGATTCGAGGCGATTTCTATGGCATTCAAGACCTGAGAGATGACAAGAGTCAGTTTTTGGGGTTCGAGGGGACATTGAAATGGAAGTTGAAATCGTTGCCCCGTCATAGGAGGCCGGTGAACGAAGTGCGGACTCACCTGGGTCTCCATGACTGCTTGCTTCCAGAGGCCTTGATCTGCAAGACGGTTGTGATCCTGCCTGCAGATGTCGTCTTCCACTGCTAGGAGAATGGCAGAAGCAGAGAGGTTGTATAGATCATGCTTCGAGACTCGCTATCAAGTCATAAGGTCATATTTTTCTGCGGGGGGGCAACGGTGCGGTGATGATATCTTCGGTGCTTCTGGTAGACGTCTGTCTGCTGGCTGACGGTTAAGAGAAGATTGAACGAGATTGGGGGAGCTGCAAGATTTGGGATGTTTCGAGGCAGCAAAGAGAATACTCGTAGCTCAAGGTTGGTTGTTGGCTCCGCAGTGAAGGGAAGGCTTGAAGTGTTGATTCAGATGCACGCTGGACAATAACCCCACCACCAAATCAAATCAGGTACAGCAAGGGTCGGTAAATTTTTAGCTCTAGGTAGAGCCCTACGTGCACGTCGCACGTGCCCTCTATTGTTCTCCATAGAAGACAAGTACGAATATCGCTCTCTCTCTCTCTCTCTCTCTCTCTCTCTCTCTACATACCTACCATACCTTATGATCATCGGCAGTCGCGTGTCTCCACAAGACTGGACTATATCTAACCTTACCTACGTCTTATTTGCTTCACCCACTTGCTCAACTAAGGATTACCATATGTGAAGTACCAAGTAAGAGAGTCCCGCAAGCTGCGAGACTTCTTACAGTACGCGTCCACCTAGGCACCCAGCGACAGGCATCAAGGCGCGCACTGGGTGTTTCCATCACCATTCACACCTTTGCATTTGTTAGATCCGTCAATACCAAATCCACTGTGGCATTTAAATACAGTGCTTTTTATAAAGAGCTGATGGACTGGAGGGTAGGATACACCGTCTATATAACGACGACATGGTGGACAATCTTCATAGCCTCAAAACAAGCTTTGGATTGACGAGCCAAAGGCATTATTACAAAGTAGCGCAAACGGACAAAAGGTACATGATCAAATGCGATCAAATTGCCAGCCATCGATGTCAAGGACAAAGATGCTAAAAATCTCCGCTTTGTTCAGTTTCACACTCTATGCTTTTGTCCTCCACTTGACCTCCTCTTTGCCCAAACAATTACTTGGCATAGTAAAATTTCGCATGTCACTCGCCGTAAATATTCAACTATTTCAAGGCCTTCTTGCCCATTTCAATTTTACGTAGCTATGGGATCACAATGGGCAATCAGATATGGAGGTGCTCCTATGTGGCAAAGGCGCAAAAGCGGTTTCACCCCTGTCAAGCCCGTTCTTCCTCTTCTGGGTGCTCAAAACCAACCAACTACAGAGCAGCTAAAGCTTGAACTGCAGACACAAGATTTCCAACGGGAAATGCTCTACGGTTTAACAACACAGCAGCTGATAGACATTGGGTCCATTAGCGAGCTGCCCTTGAAGCCCAGCAGTCTCCAAAACTTTATAATCCCGTTTTTAGACAGAGACAACTGGTGGGACGGCAATGCTACTAATTTCAGCGGATATCGCATAGGTAAACTGAAACCAGGCAACTGGTCAGCGACAAACGAGCATGTCTGGGATATCCTGAAGCCATGTCTGATTATAGCTTCTCGCATGCTTTCGTTGCCCCAGATGGACATGTTTGTAGGGATTTCGATCTTATTACACACTATTGCTGACGAAAATATCAGATTATCAACACGCTCAAGCATGGTGACCGGCGACCGATAGATCCCCGAAGAATTCCTCCGGTAATGTGTACCAAAATCTCAACTTTCTTGTGGCATTACTCTTTCAAATCAGTACATTCTATTTTAGTACCCCCCGACGCTCGTGGATGTACGATATACTAATAGAGTATACCCCCTAGTGGAAAAAAGGCCGTCCCGATTCACGAAAGTCAAATGAACTGAAGTCATTCCATTCTCGGGCACCGAACGACGGGGCGCTGGGAAGCTTGGAACATAACAACGAAAAATATATCTTGTACGATGAAATGAAAAGGAGATTGAGAGTTGGATTCAAAAAGAGCACCAGGGAGCTTTTTTCGGACAAGAGAACTAAGGAGTCGGAGGAGTCGGACGCCTACACGACCGGCCCCTTCTTAGATGGCGAAAAGCCTGCTGAGATATGGATCTTGTTAGATATTGGAATTGTTCAGCCCTTGTTTCAGGATAATTTGCCGGATGCCGTAAGATTTGGCTTGGAATACTGGATAGCGAGCATACTTGTGCATGAGTGCACACATGCATTCTGGCATCTTATTCACTGTAAGTAAAGGGGGGCATTTATTTTCCATACGACAAGTTTTCAGCCTTGCAACGCACATATTTTGGCACCTGTAAGTTTTATGATATTGTTACTTCAAGGCCATCTACTTACTAACTATCTAGCTACTTCTGCCCTGTTTGCTCTCGAAACACTTTTGAACGAGCATTTGCTGACCGAAAACTATCTATAGCAATTGAAAGCGAGGCTGCAGGCAATGGTCCGGAGCTCGCAAAATTCGAGGTTCGTCTGTGTATCCCGTGAAGGATAGAACCATGCTGACCATTTATAGCCTTATTTCAACGATGACAGCATTATGGAATCAGGACTAGCGATGGAGAATCGTGTTTTTGGGGCCTTTATTTTCCCTATGTCAAGAAACAACCCATACCCCAGTTTCGTATATTGTAAGAGTTACCAGATTTCCCAAGTGCCTTATTTCATATGTTTCCAGGCCTACAAATATTCCTTCACTCCCTGCACCATTCACTCTCATCTCAAAAACAAATAGCTCACGAGTCACTAATTTCCACTCATCTATAGTCGTCGAGCCCAATTTTCCTACAGTTAAAGATGCAGAGAGAACATATCCCGGATCAGCTGTTTTACTAACTCCTCTTTTGGCAAAGGATACCTATGCATTTCCTGTCCCCGTCAAATTTTTCGAGGATGTTCATCAAGATCATTTCTGGCAAGTCTCTGTCAGAATGTATGGATCCCAATTGTTTCAGATGATGGAATTGGGTGTTGGAATCAGAGATACCGGAAATCTTGTAGCCAAAAAAGGCGGTAAAAGGAAACCAGAGCGAGTCATACACAAGCGTGAAACTACAACACGTTGGCAAGAGATGCTGCTTTTGGCTAACCTATCACCTGCAGAACGGCGAGAAGCCGAATTTCGACACAAGACTATGAAGCTCCGGAGCGCGATAGAAGAATACTGGCTGGCAGAACACCAATTTCAGGGAAATGTGGACGCCATCCTCAAAGGTTTTCCCGAGTTGCAGAACATTATGAACACGAATTCAGGTGACGAACCGCTTCCAGCTTCAGAACTGAAATTTGTTTCCACCGAACAACTTTACTTACTGGATTTGGCGACTGTTGCGCATGCCAAAGTTGTGAAGAAACTCTCTCCTAATTGGGACAATGTTAATCTTGTTGAAAATGAACAGCTTGTTTATTTAAATCGAAACATGAGGGTATTTAATACTCGGATTCGGCGAGTCCTCGCATCCACGGTTGCGAACGATCCCATATTGGGCGACATGATCACCAAACAAATCAACTCAATCGAGAAAAGGTTGGAGCTTCTAGGCTACTCATTTTCAACCCATCCGAGCAAAAAACAATACAAACGACCGACGATGGTAGAGAGTACACAGAACTGGCTGTAATCAAAACCTTGTACGAAATAGGTAGAAGTGATTTTGAGGAAAAAGCTAGTCGCTTATATGAGGTGGCAGGTATTTCTGTAAGTCCTTCGGCCTCTTCCCACCTCTTCATGTTTTTTCCCAGACCCTTGTTCAATCCTGTTATTTCGCTTCTGCCTCATATATTACAAACAATGTCCCAAATAACAATTGCTGACCCTGCATTATCTAGTTGTTCACATCCACTGCCCTAGTCATATTAAGAGCAGGGTACGATAACAGAGTATCCAATTCAACTCGACAGGAATTGGTCCGCGGTGCTTCAGCGCTTCTTCAGACCCTTAGACATCTAGATTCACCTGATGTTTGCCCAGCTTGGTGGAAAGCGCCTCTTGGTTATTGGATTGCTGCTGCACGAGATATAAATTTCGCTCTGTTGAATCAATAGCTTCCTTCCAGATCTATATCAGAGCCTGTTCTATAAGTCACTCATACTTTTCGGAAAATACCCAGTTCGGTGGCACCTTTTTATAATTGTCCTAGGCGGAATCGGACTTTGGAAGTCGATGATAAAGAGCGCCGCTTTTTCTGTCTACCGCGAGAGTACCCTGTATAATGTCGCTTGAAGAAAATCGGACGTAACAAGCTACCTCCCACCCTTGATCTCGGCGACTCCTGGAAGTTCAAAGATGCAGAAGAACCAATAACATAAGAGCCCTCGATAAAAATGGAATCCCTCGCTACCCTCGCTACCCTCGAATCGAACAACCTCCTCGGCTTGCCCCCAAGACTCGCCCCTCGTCCCCTCGTCCCCTCATTCGGAAGTGACGATGCCTAGATTCAAGTCGGGCATCTAATAAGCTTCGGAGGAAGAAGGAGGAGGATGTCAGTTGCAGGTGCTAGTTTAGTCAAAACCCCTTCAACCTGATTTAGTCAGCCTTGTGCATCTCACTAACGTACGTAAACCACGCCCACCGGCTATATAACAGAGATTATTTACAACACACGACACAGTCAAAACCTCAACCCAATTTCCCAACAGACACACAATAGCACCAACAACAGTAACGTTTCTCTACCCGGTCGTCCCCGCTACCTCCAAGCCCTTCAACCTCGAGTACTACCTCGCGACCCACATGCCATGGGTGCAAAAGTCCTGGTCCAAATTCGGCCTTCAGAAATGGGAAGTCATGAAGCTTGATCCAGTGGGTGGCTACACGACCGAGTTGATCATGCATTGGGAAAGTTTGGAGGCGTTTAGGAAGGCGTTGAAGGAGGACAGCGTGGAGATTATGGCGGATATTCCGAATTTCAGCACAGTGCCGCCGGTGCAGATTTGGGGGGAGGTTGCTGGTGGGAACTGAGGGCTAGAATCAATGGGATGATGAAATGGATGTTGGGAAGGAGATTGTGGTGGTGGGCCGTATTCAGGAGGCGGCTGGCTGTGGATTTTGTCTTGCGTATTTATCTCTTAACAGATTGGTTGTCATCTAGCACTCTTAAGTATCACTGTGTTAAATATCAGGTACGAAGGTTTGAAGAAATCTCTGACTGGTTCATCATACCTTGTGTTGTGACACTTGATTCTAGTTGATGCAAAAAGGCTTTATGTAAAGGCTTTAGGGATGAAACCAAAGGGTGTCGAAGTCCCGTCAATATCGAGGTGTTAAGAGTGGGAATTGAAAGAGCAAGTAGACCTAGTGGTTATGATAGACCTTCTTGGGAGGGGTGGGAAGTCGAGAAGGCAATAGTGGATGGATAGGATCTGGTCGGCGAGCGGTAAATGATGTTACATCTGTAACCGCGTCTTTGTGCATACCAAAATTGAAAGGTTTAATAGAGTATGCTGGACTGTTTATTCGAGCAATGTCATCACTCGACAGGCAAACCTTTTGAGGTGGATCATGATGTTTTCCCTATGTTGAAGTTCCACACAACAGGAAGCATTTCAAGAGCTCTCACCCATCCAACCACCCACCAACCCATGTAGAAACAGACGGATGGGTTTCTACATTCTATTGTCCTTCCCGATGCTACCGACCGTCCAGTCCAGACACTTTGATCAGCAGTGCACCTGGACTCCCCACGTTCCGTGCACCCCCTCCATATGCATACTCGTCCTCAAATCATATGGTCTGCCCTTTTACAGACTTTTGTTGCTCATCGCAGTCGTCAACTCTGGAGCCGAGATTTATTTCTAGACTCGTAAATTACGCTCTTGAGCCAGAGTCCGAATTTGTTTCACTGAGCGTAGACGAGACGCAGCTCAAGCCTCCTTGCTTTTACCCTTCAGATGTGTCTGTGTCCATTTTAGCCTCCAGAATCTAGATCATCTGGAAACCAGACCTGGAGCTCTCCCCCCTCATCAGATGGGTTCTAGAAATCTAACTTATAGAAGAATTATGTCACTATATCGCATGGTACTGTAATTGTGCATGGTGGGACTTCGGTGGAAGAGAGATAGATACCCATTCTGATTTTTCGGGTGTGAGGCCACCAGATTCGTCTCGGAAACAAGACAAGGGGATGAACAGTTGAATTCGGAACGATCCGTGAGTGAGATCGGTTGGGTGTTTCGGATCTCGGGGTTTTACGAATACGAGAGGTGCATACTGTAGGAAGGTTTATTTATATTCAATCCTTGAATCACACAACTAAAATCTGTGAATGCACAGTAACTGCTTGCAGCCCTATGCATGAAACGAGCCAAAATTTTCAAAATTTTCAAACTCTACCACCGCTTACACGCTTAAATTCAGAACCGCATTCAGCCTATTTACTCATTGATTCAAATGATGGTCTACACGTAATACATACATGTTACCATATAAACACGAAATTTGTTGCACTTCGCAGAAAACATGAAACGCGCCGAGATAAAGAACCTAGAGATTGATATTGGGGCAGGTTGGTTGCTTGCGGGTGCTGATTTGGGAAGTCGAAAAGGCAGACTGCAAACGGAAAAGACAATTGGGAGTTTGAGAACCCCCAATTTGGAGATCGGATTATTATTGCACGTCGTGGAAATGCGAAACATCCCTTGGTACAGCATATAAAGAGACGTGTAGAATCAATTGGTGAACAAGTTTTCTTGTTTGAGAGTGATAGGATAGATAATGCAATGTGATGCTTTCAGTTGTTAACGAAAACATCTGAGACATGAGATACCAAGAGTAGCGTGTGTAAGATGTCGCCTAGTATGCCATATTTGGTACCAGAGGGGAATTGCTACTATTCCGCTTGAAAGGACAAAATGCTACATTTGGAGGTAGAAAGAATTGTGTATATGCATGTATTCCCCAATTTGCCCCTTTCTTCTAAGCGAGGATTTAGGAACTTGCTCGAGAGTTCCAGGGGTATTTGATTAGGTAAAATGCAATTGTGCAGAACGAAGGGACGAAGTGCCACATGGCCAAGTATACAACATCAAATAAAATCAAAAAGTGCAATGTCCCAGGAGCCCGAGCCTTGAAAACCCAAGAAGCTCAACTGCGGTCTATCCATGACATGAGAAAATGAGTACTATACAGATATGTTCCGAATATCCAGGAAGTTCAACTGCAGTGTGCCCGCAACATAAGAAAACGAGTATTATACTATACTATACACACATGCTATCCGAATATCCAGGACCTCCAAACAAAAACAAATCATTATTGCCGCCGTCTGTCTTGTCTTTCTTCATCTATGCAATCCGTTGTCCAGAACGCCGAATTCCGCTTGCCAAATATGCCCACAAAGGAAAACCCTACCTATCTATCTCATCACTTCGTATTTCAGACATTTACAGCCTCAGCCTGCGCAACAAGCCTCGCTCTCCAGTCATTACACACCTCCTCAAAACCCCCAACTACATCCCCGCACACTCCCGCACACTCTCTTGCCCCCAAGCGCTCCGACCAGTTTCCCTTCTTGAGCCAGAGCTCTCCTTCCTCGCGGAGGTCCTCCTCTTTCCGCATCTCGGCCACAAGTTCCCGGGCACTACGTAAGCGGCGTGTGGCTGTCGTCGTTGTTTGCCGGGACATGTGGAGGGTGTCGGAGAGGTAGTTGAGTGTTTGGATGAGGTCGGCTGTTAGGCCGTGTAGCTGGGAGAGGGAGTTGAGGGCTACGGTTGTGGGGCGGGGCATTGATTCGTTGAGGGTCATGAGGAGGGGCATTAGATCGTCGATGAATTCCTCGTCGGGAGGCATTACTAGGGGAGAGAACAGAGGGTATGCTAGTGATTGGAGGAGTCGGGTTTGGTGGAGGAGATGTGTTGATAGTGCGGTGTGTGCTGTGATGAGTCTGGGAAGCGTTAGTACTTGCTTTTTGCTTGGTGGAAATCGGGAGACTCACCGTGTAGCACCTCCTTCAACCCCGGACTGCCCACCCAGATCTTTCAATCCATCTACGACCCTCTTGACTACCCCATCTCCAGCAGTCCCGGTATTCTCGGTACCTCTCCGCGCCAAACTCTCCACCAAATCCATTCGAGATACTAAGCCCGGAGGCATCCCCGGCGAGTCCAAATCTGATTCTCCCCCATAATCGCTCCCATCATACTCACTAGGCTGTCTCTTATGTCCCCTACCTCCAGTTGTGGGAGGAGTAAGACTCGTCGGCTTATTCGGAGCTTGTACTGGTGAAGACGTGACATCCACCCCACTATCCCTCGTCGGTCCTCCTTCTTGACTCACTTCCTGGAAATTCATATCCGGCTCCTCATCCCCTTCTTCTTCATCCTCATCTTCCCCCCACGCATCTGCCAGCTCATCCGCAAGGTTGCCGAGCCCGTTCGAAGCCTGTGCTGGTCCCCCACTGCTGAACACGTCTATCCCGATGGAATCCGAGCGTGTCAGACTATGTCTGTTTCCCGATGAGGTAGGCGTATGTATAGAGGTCTTGGAATGTCTTCTGGGACTGGAATCATTGCCATAGGAGAGGGGCGTAGCAAAGGAAAGATCGATGTTTGAAGTGTGTCTGCTATGCCTCGGTGTTCGTGGTGATGTCGGCATCTTAAATTCGTATGTAAAGGAGTGGTAGTCGTCTAGATTGAAAGACTGATCCTGCTGTTATATGCCCCCAATAACGCAGGTCTCCTTGTCCTCCTTGGTACTCGCGTTTGTATTCAGAATATGCCGTTCGTTTGTGAGACGATGAGCATAACATGCGGGAAAAGCGCGCTGCTAGATGTAGAGGTGAGGATAGTGAATGTTATTTTGTGTCGACGTGGAGACAGATCGCAAGCAGGGTTCATTGATTACGGCTACGGCTACGGCGTTGAAGCTATAGTATAGACAGGTGAATTATATCTCCTTTCCCTTCTCAGCCGCGGCCGTGGACTAGGCGTTGTGATTGGGTCAAGATTGGCGTTGATGCGATAAACCCCTGTCACAAAAGACTACATCAATGGTAAAAGTCTTTCGGAAAACGTTTGACTTACTCCCCAGGATGCCAAGAAAGTCCAGATCTTTTTTACGCATAGGAAGATTATAGATCTATTAAACAAAGATCTTCTAGAATTTAGACCGGGGCGAGGAAGCCGCTCATACTAGATAGAAAAAGCGGCACTGGTTTTTAAATGTTGCAAGCATTCAAAAGCTACCCATATTGGATGCCGCTTTTTCTTATCCAGCATCATCACAGCCCAAAAGGTCTGTGGAACAAATACACTTATTAACTACCAGCCATCCAAGACAAGCATTATAAGCTCAATATCACTTCACCATCAAATCAACCAATGCCCCTCCAACAACCCTCCCTCCCTCCACAATGACATCCCTCCGCCCCTTCCACGCAACAGACGTCTTCAAATTCAACCCCACCAACCTAGACCCCCTCACCGAAACCTACGACCTCAACTTCTACTTCTCCTACATCGCGCGGTGGCCTCATCTATTCAACGTAGCAGAGGGCCGAGATGGAACAATAGATGCATACAGTACTCCCTCCCACCACATCCAAACCATACAAACCCAAAAACAAAACCACTAACATCCATCCCCTCCCCCCGCAGTAATGGGCAAACTAGAATCCTCACCCCCCTACCAGCAATTCTCCCCACACTACCTCCCCTACCACGCGCACATAACGGCCCTAACCGTGTCCCCCTTCGCGCGCCGCCTCGGTCTCGCACGAACCCTCTCCAGCTCCCTCGAGCGCAGTGGCGATTCCTACGACGCGTGGTTCGTCGACCTATTCGTGCGCAAGTCGAACCGGATCGCGCAGCGCTTGTACGAGGGCATGGGGTATAGCGTGTATAGGCGGGTGGTGGATTACTATAGTGATGATCTGGCGGATCCGGGGAAGAGCGGCGAGGATGCGTACGATATGCGCAAGCCGTTGAGGAGGGACGGGAAGAGGGAGCATGTGAGGGAGAGGGGGGAGGAGTTTGAGGTGGCGCCGGAGGATGTTTGGTGAGGTAGTGGGGAGGAAAGATGGCGTGAATTTTATAAGTAATTGGTTGGAGTTTCTCCGCGTGGGAACAGCTGAGATGGATATACTGCTAGAGAACGGCAGGGAAGGTATGGCAAGCAAGAGCCAGACACTGAGGTGCTACAGAACCGACTGTTAAGCAGCTTCAAAGTCAAAGAGCAGCCCTTTCAGGCGCTCAATCACTAGCGATGACGAGAGCAGCTGGAGTAGAAGCTAGGTGGATTATAAAAGTTGGATTGTACACCAAAGAGTGACAGGACTGACAGGAATCTAGACCAAAACCTTTCCCAAAGCAAAAGAATACCCAATGACAATTTGAATTTAGCCAAAACTGTTACGAAGTTCGTAAAAACCAATCTATTTGATGCAAAGCAAGCCCTCGGACTTTTTCTTCAGCAACTTTGAGGATCAACCTTTTCACTCCCTTACAGCTATTAGCTGACTGCCACTCGACAACTCACCCTTGAAAACAAAGTCATCTTTCCCTTCGAAGTGTAGCATAACGGTAATTCCCCTGATACAACTGTCTTGATCCTGGCCTCCCTCCTGAACCCCGCTAAGATATTGCTCTTCCAAAAACATACGTTTCCAAATGCACTCGTGAATCTCTAGGTCCTCTATTGTTCCCGTCTGCTGGTAACTATGCAGTACTGCATCATTACTCAACCTACGTTCCTCAACAGTCTGCGCTGTATGAACAGATTCATCAACACTCAGTCTATACTCTTCAACGTTCTTAGTCGTATCAGGCGCATATGTGGGACTTGGCTCCTTCTCCACTGTATCATCGCTCGACATGTACTCCTCGGCGGACTTGGGCGTATGATTCACACAAAGGGGGCTCTGTTGCTTCTCCAGCAATCTCAAATTTCCCTTCCTCTTTCCTGCCTTGCCATTATTTGAGCCCGCCTTGCTCACTGATCTTTCCTCATGCTCCATATTCTGGACATTCGGCGTGGCTTGTTCGTTCCAAGATTTCTGGAATTCTCTGACTCCTGCCAGAGCATGATCCTCGGCCTTTTCATCGCATTGTTTCTCCATGCGTCTTAATTGTTCTTGATGTTCCATCAACTTTCGATTCAAGAATGGTATTGGTGTCCCCTTCCTCAACTGAAACAACGCAGACAATCGTCTTGATGCTTTTGTCGAACCTGGGGGGGAAATGTTGCCCATCTGCGGAGTGCCGCCTCGGCTTGGAAGCTTGACGCGCTTCCCCTCAATAACAGACCCTCTCTGAGAGGACCACTTGTAACTCTCAAGCTGTCCGAGATCTTGCCCAGGACGCACACTGACCCTGGAACTATAATTCTCCGTGGCGCTAGCTGGGCTTGATTTGTTATTCGTGGCTGACGGTGAAAGTGCGGGTCTTTTATTAAATAGGGGAAGAGGATACAAATGCGGCTCCTTTTTGAAGAGAGGATAATCACCATGTTCCCCTGGGCTTGCTCTCGGTGCAGATATACCTGTTGGCTTGTCAATTTTCCGAGGAATCGACCCTCGAGGTGGCGTTTGTCGTTGCGACGCTCCATCTATTAATGTCAACTTCTTTGATTTCGAAGTACTAAAACTTTCCTTTAGCATAGATCTTGTGGCGTACGTCTGCGGAGTTTGTGGTTTAAGAAGCCGTCTCAATTTTGGTGGACTTGTTTTGCGTTGCAAATGAAGTGGAGTCACAGTGCTCGCAGTGCGGACTGGAGATGATGCAGTATGAAGTGGTGGAGTCGGAGGGCTTGGGGGTGAAGGTGGAAAATTCATCGGAGTAGCAATGTTCTCTTTCTGTGGAGTACCGTGGTGGTGAATAACGCGATTGTGAGATTCGTGTACACAACATCTGACATTATGTTCAGTATTTTGGCATGCGGGGCACTGACAATCATTGAGACAGTGTTGACAATCTCCAACAGCTCCTATAGAAGAAACGCTGCCCTGGCGATGGTGGCCTGTTTTCGGGTACCCGTAGCATTCGACAAGTTCCTCCTTTTGGACCTCACCCTGCTGAGCACCAGGTGAACGTGGACTCGGCCCCAACACACGGGGATTTGTTTGGGATGGGGCCCTTGAGTTCTGAGGGTAAGACGGGTGAAGATGTGGTAGGAAGTCCTCGATGTAGCTATCATCAGCTGTGTACCCATGGTCCGATTCGTCGGGAACTTGAAGTCTCGTTGGTGTATGCTTCCTGGAATTATGAGGCATGTATTGTACATGGGACATTTGATCCCCATGCTCGTCATCGTCTGAATTTGGAGATGATGAGGAATTCCTATAACAATATTGATCATATTTCGTTTGTGAGTCGCGGTTATGGGTACGGTTACTCTGTCCATTGTCACCACGACTATGCACTGGAGAAGCAATAGGGAGACATCGAGGAGGTTGTTTTAAAGACAACCTTTCTGCTTTCAAGAAAGGAGACTCCTTGACACTTGTTGTAACCCTATGTCCAGAATACATATTATTAACTTGTATTTGCCCCCCAGTCTGCTGTAGTGGAGGCTTTTGAGAAGCTCTTTTCGCCGTGGAAACATGAGCACCAAAAGAGGGGGGTTCGATTGATGTACTTGATCGAATGCGCTTTCGAGGTGTAGGCAAGGTTGATTCCTGAACGCAATGTAGCTTGGGTCGTGTGTAAAGCCTTTTGGTCTGACTTGGCGTCTCATTCGTATTCTCCTTCGGAAATGTCTCAGATACGGGATGCATCTCGTCCTTAGAGTTAGTCACTGCACCCTCAGGGTGGTATTCCCTACGACTTTCTTGTATCGGTGATAGAGCATCACATTCTGCACAGTGACCATGGCCACACCTCCAGCACCTGACGGAGTTCTTTAAGGCGATGAATGAGCAAACATGACAGCGCCGATGCGAACTTGATCGCCAAGAGGGCTCGTCTGTGGACCGAGAAGTATCTTCAGACGAAACAAGCCCCGTCGGTCTTTCGATCCCGTAATACTTGAAAATATCCCGAACGCTCTGACGCGTGGTAGATGTGGTTAGAATTGAAGTTTCTAACCCTAAATTCCCACCCTGGCGAGAATGAAGGCACTGATATGGATTGGAGTAGTCCTCAAAGGATGTATCTGGGGCATTAGAAGCTTGTGACATGTAGCGACTACCCATTTGAGAGCGACTAGTATCACTGAGCACATTCGACTGCTCTTCAGATGCTCGCTGGGTGCTTTGCGCTCGCTGTCTCCCTGCAAAGGACCCAGCTTTGGACGGAGTCGCCCAGGGAGAAACAGCATCGTACTGTACACGTTTAATGACAGAATTTTGCCTGATTTGTCCATGAATTCCTGGCGTTCGATCGAAGCTTATTCTTTCATCCGCCATTGCGTGCCCCTCCTCGTGGTTTGTCCTCAATATAGTGAGACCCAGGAACGAATGTGAGGTCTCGACTTGTGTATGCTCGTGAGGATTGCTGTTCCGAGAAGCAGGCGACCCGAATCGGCTGCTCAAACGTCGACCAAAACCGATACGAGAATATTCGCGACGTTTGGGTGTAGTGGAGCGAGAAGCGGCGGTACGTGATTTCGCAAAGCCCTGTAAATATTGGACGCGTGATGCAACAATGCCTGTACTAACACTATCATTCTCTGGATGTTTGTGAATAGTCAAGGGCGATTGGGGTGATGTAGATGCGTGCCGAGCTGTCTGTCCAGGTCTTGAAGACTGCCACTGGAAGGTCATGGCCTTTCAGAGGAGCCTGGAGGCATCTGGAGGTTCCGGAGTTCCCTAAAATATAGGAATAAAAAAGTATAGAAACTGGGCCATGAAACGAAGGTGCCGAGCAATGCTGCTCACCAGCCTTGGGTAATAAATGTTGAACATATGAAGCGGTGTTGGGGGAAAAGATAAAGTTGGTTGTAGTTTAGGCTTACCTTCCCTAGTCTGGGTTCCAAACGAGCAAGAGTGACCAACAACTACAACTCAGGAAATCACTTTAGTTGTGATACGAATGCTCACAGAATGCATTTATCGAACAATGATATACACGGCTGCTGCTTTCTATAACCCTCTTGCCTCAACTACGACTCCATCCTCCCCTCTACTTCAAAACAGCTTGCAGGCTCTCCAGAACCTGTGCACTGGTTAGTAATGATCGAAAACCATCAAGGAATGCCTAAAATACCTCGAGCTCAATCTTTGCTTCGGCAATGTCCTGTTCACTACCACTTCCACCGGCAATCTTTTGCGCCTCTGAGATTTGTGATCGAACTGACTCTATGCTGAAATCTTCCAATGGAAATCCCTCAACGGCGTTGATGCTCAATTCCGAGTTTGGTTGCACGATAGCAAATCCCCCAGAGACTAGTCAAGTCATATATAAGCTAGGAATCTGCGTTTTCTGCGGGCCGACAACTTACGGAAGAACTGTTTGCTTCCACCACTCTCCTCAATGACCTCAACGAGGCCTGGCTTCAGCTGCTCAATTGAAGGAACATGGTTTGCCAAGACACCCATCTCGCCGGATTCTGCGGGGATGTTGACTTGAACAACATCCTGCGATTTGTAGACCGACTGTTGATGTGCAGTTAGCTATATGCGCATATCCCTCGCGCGCCTCCCAAACGCATTGTTCATCAGCCCTGCTCTCGGCGACCCGGCCCTTATATTTCAATTCTCCCGTTATCGAGTCTCGAACGTACCTGGTGAGGGAGAGCCAAGCTCAACTTGATCTGAGGGCGAGTTAGCAAGATTCGCAAAATCTGTTCAGAAATACCGACCTTATCCGAAACAACTTCGGCGTATCCTCTGCGGAGAAGAGGGGCCTTAATAGCTGCAGGACGCGCTCGCAGAGCCGAGCGAGCAATACGGAGGGAGTTCATGGTGATTCGAGGTGTCAATTGGAATTGTTGTTGACCTTGAGAGCTTTCCTTGAGGTTCAATCATTTTGGCGACGTCTAGTCTAGTCTAAAGAGGGCTTAGCCCATACACGTGACTACAGGCAAGGAAAAAGTAGTCTTATTCTGTCCCTCTGCATCTTTCTTCTTCTAACAAAAAACAAGCGTTTAATACAACGCCTAGAAGGCGTTTGGGTATGCTCGGAGTATTCTTGTCGTACTTCAAACCACGTGATACGTTCACATACTATCTCTACCGTCTGCCATAGTAGCATCGTCATACAGTACCGCATCCGCCTTCTGATTTTTGGAATCAAACTCAACCATCATCATGGGCTGATAAAGTTGATCATGACTAAGAGGAAATTGTTCCCGGAGACCCTTTCGTCCTTGAAAGAAATGGGCACGGCTGCAATATATATTTACTACGGATTACTATACATGCGATAGGCGTACATCTTAGTATAGGAGGGAGTGCATTACAGTCTGCTTAGTCACTACTTAGTCATATAATGACTAATA
>NW_022157340.1:0-41583 GCF_007821495.1 Lachnellula hyalina
AGTTGGGGCGGTGGTTGGGATAGTAGTTGGAGGAGCAGGTGCAAGAGTAACGGTCGAGGGAGCTGCAGTGGCAGTCGACTCGATGGTTATGGGTACCGTTGAGTAGACAGTGCCTCCGCTTGAGGTGGCAGTCTTTTCCGAAGGGACAGTGACGACTTCTGTGACTGGCACGCTTGTTGCGAGAGTGATAGAATTGTAGACTGTGGCCTTCGTCGTAGGAGGCTCTGTGGTCGATGTTATGGTATAGAGAGAAGTCACCTGTACGTCAAGATCTCAAAGTCAGTATAATGGAATCTAGAAGTTCAGATAATGTTCGACGGAAGTGGGGACACTGTTTTTGAGGAGCAATCGACTCCAAAAACCCTCCTGTGATGTACGAGAGAGGATATACGCTTCAGCAAAGGTGACTCACCAGAATAGTATTTGTCTCGGTCGCAGTCAAAACAACGGTGCTGCCACTCGACACAGTTGTATAAACACTTTCGATACAGGTCGTCGTTGTTGCAACATCCGTAGTCTCGTATTCCGTAGTGAGTTGAGTGGTATATTCAACAATTGTGGTGGGGATTTTCGCAACGACCAGACTCGTCGATGTATAAATGACGGTTACCGGTGAGCCAGAGACGGTGGAAACAGTCGTAACTGGGCAATACGATGTGGAGGTGGAGTACACAAAGCTTTCGATATTTGTAGTGACTGGGGAAAGTGTGGTGCTATAAATGTGTTAGTTTGAATTTCGTCACGAACTTGAAATCTTACTAAGATTCAACCTTTGTGGGAACCGCAGTTACAATCAAGCTGGTTGATGTATATGTCTTTGTCACCACTTGTCCAGAGACAGTCTCAACCTCAGTGATCGGACATAGACTGGTTGACGTGGTGTAAGAAATCGCGGTAGTATTCGTAGTTGAAGGAGGCAGTGTAGTGCTATGATTTATTGGCTGAAATTCATTTTCGAAGGTGGGAGAACTTACTATGATTGAACCTTGGTTGGGATTTCAGTGACGACGAGGCTAGTGCTCGTATATGTCAATGTAACAACTCCCCCGGAAACCATCTTCGTCTCCGTAACTGGGCAAAGGGAGGTCGACGTGCTGTAGTAAACGTCTGTAGCACTAGTCGTAACATCCGGCAGGGTGGTGCTATACCATATTAGCTAGACTCTGCTGTAAAGAGGAGGACAGCTTACGCCACCTCAATAGTGGTAGGGATGACCGTCTCTACAACTGAAGTTGTCGTATGCGTTTCTGTATATGTAGTGCCCGATTCAGTACTAAAAGCAAGTTAGCCCGGATGTTCTTGGTGATAGCTTGAATAGAGATAGTATTCTTTAAGAGAACGCACCTCGTTTGCGTAACGGGACACACCGTCGTGTAAGTTATGGCAACTTCAGTTGTGGTGTAAGCAACTTCAGACGGAGAGTTGCGTGCAATAATATTTTCAGCAAAGGCGGCAGTGGCCAGTGCCAGTAGAGTGAAAGATGCCTTCATGTTAATGTTTATGGGGCTCAAAAGACGACAAAAAGCGAATGATGATAAACTGATTACACTCTTGAGAAAACGAGGGTTTTAAGTAACCGTAGCGAAGGAGTTACTTGCTCAAAGGAGGCTGGAGTAAGACGATTTCAAGAGAGGTTGGTTTGTGAGTTTGTGTGAACAAAGAAGGGAGGAAATCTGCGGGAATCCTAGTTTCTTAAGAGTCAAGATGAAATAACTCACCGTATTGGGGACACAAACAGCGGAATTCAATATGCCAGCGTTTTAATGTGCCAATCGGCTTGATTTGTGAAAGTCAATGCCGCTCGGTCTTTCCAAGAGGAGTTCACATGCCCAGCCTTGCCTGTGCGAGATGCACACATGGCTCGGCTCCATTTCTCCTATGATACGAGCAGCGGGTGCATGGCCAGAGCAACAGGTTTGTTGTTCAAGGTTGGCGATCATGACCACTGATTTTCTGACGTTGACAGCATAAACGAATTGAAGGCCTCCTTCCCAGTGGCTGGTTGCCCTAGCATCGCTTGCATGATGTGCGACGTTGTGTTGTGGCAAGCAGTCTGATTGTGGAGTACGAAGCATTCGTTGGCGAGGGGCGACAGGCACAGGCACAAAGTGCCCCTGCAAAACCCTATCAAGACTGATGTGTGGCCGGAAATAATCCCTGTCAATGATGTCCGTTTGGCGAGGCTGGGGCTGGGGTTAGGTTGGGATCCTTTCCTGTTCATGGAAAACCAGGAAACCACCATGCGTATGACATGGAACAAAACCTTTCGATCAATACTACAAAAGGGCGAGATTCAATGCCAATAAATGCAAAACATACTTTGCTATTGGCCTTAAGTAACCAAGAGTGCCCGTAGTTATACTTTCAAACCAATTTTGCAGAGGTAATTTACTTCCAGAGCATCAATATCAATGGTCCACCTGTTAACAAATAAAACTTGATTCCTCCAGAATCTTGTTCTCCGCTTCCAAGTCCGTAGTAACGAGGCAGTGCATCTCTTGCAAGAACTACCGGCAATCGAAACCGGGCAACTCACCTGGGTATATTTCATACAAGGGTAATGATAATAAGCACAGAAATATCCATTTTGCGTGCTTTCACCTATTGGTGGCAAGTCTGCAACGACGAGGTTGGTTAAACAATCGCTGCTGTACCATGCATGATTTCCAAATACAAGGCTGGCCCGAAAAGCAAGTATAGTGATAAAAGACACTGAGATTTGAAGAAGCACTCCACACACCGCAAAGAGTGAATATCTCGCCTAGGAAGTGATCTTGAACATCTTGTGGATTTTGAAAATTTGGAGGTAAATGATCCTTAAGTTGGGGAAATAACTATCGGAGCCTTTCTGTCGCACCCCACCCAGCCCAGCCTCTTGAAGATCCTTGTATGCTGATCATCATTGAGCTACCGCAAGGTCCGCGCAACTTTGAGGATGACTTCATGCACATGCTTTATCAAGGTTATCGTAAGCGGGTGCGGGGTAATGGTGGTACAGTACAGGAAATGGGAAGCAAAATTACGAAGATGATCCTAAACAAGAACCCGGGCTGGAAAGTAAAGGCGAGTGGAATACCGTACCACCAAAATTACTGGAGGATCATGATGCCTTAGGTTGTATGCTGCAGGACATGCAGCAGGATTAGCTGACAGACACACATTCGTAGTACGAAGTAGTACCTCTAGTTGGCTGTCATGCATCCCTTCTATTCGGAAGGATGAGGAATTCCCGCCATTCTGTCACCATACTACCATAGTGCCACCCAGAACGCGATGTGGAAATTTTGAACTTCCTGCCTCATTTTCGATCCGGACCTCGTAACTCAAATGTTACATGAAAAAGCCTCCGGGTGGTCCACCTCACACAATGATCCAATAGTTCTTGGGTGAGCGAAAATGTACATTCGACCTTGACAATTCGGTGTAGTCTCACACCGCAACTTTAAGATGATGCTTCAGTCATCATCCTCATCAGTTCCACTATCCCAGCCTTCCTCATAGGCTTCCGCTATCTCACCAAGAGAATTGCTCAGAGCCTCACGCTCATCAACGCTTATTGCCCTGTTGACAATATTCTGAAGGCTCTTCACCCTCAAAGCAACCGATGTGTCCGTCGACAAAGATGTGCTTACTGCTAGCGATGGCGGAGTCGTGCTAGTTTGAGCAAATATATGCGGGAAGCTATCGAGCAAGGGGAAAGACATGGGTATTTTCGTTCTGTGGTACCAATGTAAGCAGGAGTCATTCAAAACCAAACCAACCGAGAACAAATAACTGAATTCGAGAGTTGATGGTAATAAAGTAATCCAACAAGGTAGGCTATAACTCTGTAGGATAGGGCAGTGCACTAACCTTTGGATAATTGGAAGACCAGCCGCTCGACGCCGCGCGCGCTCGTGTCCTTCGTCTTCTCCAATGAACTGTGTTTGTTGCTGATCATGAGTCCCCCGAGAGTTCTCAACTTGGCCAAAAACATGGGGCTTGCGGGGGCGGCGAGTTCGGAATTGCTCGCCAGTCTCCGTAGAGAAGAAATCCATGTCAAGAGTCTTGGGTTCCTCCTCCTGATTCAAATTTGAATCATTGACATGGCCGTTTCCGAGCGGAACTCTTGAATCCCCCATTTGCCCAATTCCTCCCGCAACCTGTGAATCGCCGTGTCCATTGAGGGCTAATTCTTGGTCGATAGTCATCCGAAGCCTCGTGATTGTTTGGTTCCCGTTCACATTAACCGCGTTTGAAATCTGATCAAAGGTTTGCCGAGCACTGCTTTGAACTTTTAAGCGAGAAGGGAGAGACATGCTCTCCATAGCCGTGGACAGAAGTCCAGATATATGCCATGGTGAGTGTGTATCCAAGGTGATGTATGAGGGCGGAGAATCTGAAGGAATAGCCATGGGAACGAACAGAGAGGCTTGTGGTGCTATTTCCGAGATCGACCTAGCTGTGTTCGAAAGCTTCAAGAATCGTTTCTCCTATCGACAATTATTAACAGTACTAAAGCCAAGGGTAAGAGAGGTTCGCACTCGTGGAATAGTTTTGATGCTGTCTTCTAGTCCCCAGAAGAGGACAGATGTCTTCCCATACTCATCCCGGATTCGATCCAAATATCTTGCTGCAAAGCCTCCCCAAGCATCATCAATTCCGGCCATCAACTGAATGCCTTGCATTTGGTCCGCTTCCTCGGCGAAATACCTAAGATCACGATCTAAAAGATCATGTTCTTTGTCCAATGAGTTGAACAGCTCTTCGCCGAGGTTCCAGTTCTCGAAAGGCATCAGGGTAGAATTGAGCTCAAACTCATTCAGTTGAACTATAGATCTAGGGTGGAAGTAGACTCGATTGAAATCCGACCAGTACTTGACCGATTCGGAAGTGAGTTGTGGAGGAGCCACCCCTTGATCGAGGCTTCTCTGGTACTCATTCTGCTGGATTGCTGTCTGTCTTTGTACCACTGTTGGCCCGTTCCTAGGTCAACAAATTAGAGTTATTGAGACGGTAATATTGCGAGCGCTTCTTACCATAATCCTTGGGGGGCGACTGGTTCGTCTACTTCGTAAAGCGCATTGATCTTTCTCATGGAGCCAAACCCTCCCTTGAGATCATAGACGAGGGTCCGTGGGGTGAAGGTCTCTGTGCCATCGGCACCAATTCCCGGTCGAAAATGAATGTCATGGTCAACTAAAGTTTCTTGATCCGGAGAATATGTAAAATAAGATTCCTGATATTGGATTAGTCACGGCAGCAAGATGGAGAAAAGCCTGACTCTTTACCTGAGTATTCCAGAAATGAGTAGCAAGATAGTTGCTCTTCTGTCCCAGTTGGAGGGTTATTATTTCGTGCATAGCCGATTCTCTGCAGTCCGCAAGGTAGCAGAGGTGTTGTCTAAGAAGGCAGATATCAAAGTTTCGTCTTTCTCATCAGACGCTCAAACCCCTGTCGGAAGTTCTGAACTCCTTGACTACGCGATCCCCGCTCCCGAATCACGTCTCGAATTCGGACTTGGATGGACTCATTAGGTTCGCACTCTTATTCTTTCTTTCAAGTCTAAGAAGCTAAATCACACTCCTACTGAGCAAAAGAGATATCGGGTTTCTGAGTTTGGTCTCGTGATGAGAGGCTAGTGCTAGCCTTGCGCCATCACAAAAGAGGGATAGAACAGAAGCTCATCTGATTGGACTGGATCGTGGTTAATACACGCCACACCCTTCTGCGTATCAAATACCAGCTTCACAAACAGCACCATAACTAAGACCTTGTCAAAAATGACCTTTCAGCAGGAGCTCAATTCCTGGTGGTTTCCCAAAGCGCTGACTACGTTTCCGGTGCCAGAAGTCGGTGAGAAGGCTCCTGTTTCGTCGAAATTACCACTGCCCAACCAAAATGGGAAGCCTACGGTTATAGCATTCCTTCGTCACTGCGGATGTCCTTGTATGTTTCAATAGACATCCTCTCGCCCCTCTTCTTCCTGCTTACTTTCGTCCCAGTTGCCGAGAAAACCTTTCAAGAACTACGCAAATTGGCAGGAAAGCATCCAGAAATCAACTTTGTTGCTGTCTCTCATTCCGACGAAGAAGCGACTGAAAAGTGGGTCATTTCAGTCGGTGGCGAGTGGGATGTTCATGTTGTAGTCGATGCAGAGAGAGAACTCTACGCGCAATGGGGATTGGGAGTTGCAAGTACTTGGCATGTGCTCAATCCTTGGTCAATGTATTCTGTCTATCAGCTCGGAAAGAAAGAAAACATATGGAACCTGCCTACAGAAAGCGGCAGTCGCTGGCAAACATCTGGGAGCTTCGCCGTTGATGGAGATGGAGCTGTCAGATGGACTGGGGTAGCGAAAGCTGCTGATAGCATTCCTGACTTTCGGGATGCGCTCAAGGCGTTGGGGATTGAGGTATGATATTCTTGCGAAACATCTATCTACAAAGGCGTTCTGGGGCCGGAGCATGGGCATTAGGCTTGAGTGTGAGCCGTAGTTATCTGTGTTGTATTCTGCTGTTCATCAAATTGATGTCGGAGCTCGCGATGTGTCTATGAAGCAAAGTCTATTCATTGCCTGGCCTCAAATATTGGATATATGTTATGCGTGTCAGCTCCATATTTCTCTACTAATAATTTGACTTTGACCTGTGTCCGAAGATCGAAAGGTGTACAAGCCCGCCTCCTAGACTCGAACACAGCCAATATCACACCATGACGCCGGGTCTTGTCGTATAACACTCGACACCATTACAAGGTCTCGCATGCAAAAGATCAACAGGTAGCGACGATACAGCCCCAAGCTATGGCTACTTTTACAAGCATACAGGATTGAAAGGCGTCACCGGTAACGGGAAGCTTATTTCAGGATCGTTGGTAAAAGTGCCAAACCCCGTTCCAATGGGGTTAAAATTTACTTCCAGTTTTGAATTTACTACAAATAAATCTCTTTCTCAAGAATGATGAAGAGAGGACTTCCGAAGGTCTATAGCAGCTAGACGAACTGTATCCCATGCTTTAGTTGTTTTCATTACTCCGTCCTTCTGAGCAGTCTATTACTCTTATTGTTCCTTCCCGTTCAAGCCAGTGCGTACTGTTGCAGTTCCCTCTCTCCTCCGGCCCGCTCCTTCCCAAAGCTACCTACATTCCGCATTGCGCTCAATGACTTCTCTGGGGTGATAACTCTATCTTGATTCTTCGAGGAAATCTAGTTGGCCCTGATGGATGCTAAATCAGCTGGCAAGCCGCCAAGCACGCTCACTGAAGCAACCTCGCAGCCGGTGTCGAAGCCCAACAAGAATGGCCCAGAAGATCGCTTCCAAGTGAACCAAGACGTGCTTTATGATCGCGAATTCGGCGGCGATACGTATGTCTCAGCTCATCTCCAACGTCTACAGGTGAGTAAATTCTCTGTGTTTTCCATCTTGAAATAGCTATCGGAATATACTTTGTGGCTGTTCTTCCCATGTTTTCGAAATCGTAAGGACTAATCTGTTGGGGTAGCACGGATGCTTCACTGATAAAAACATACATAAGGAAGACACCCCACGCGTCACCTTCGCTGGTAAGTTTTGCCCTGAGAATGCGAGCTCTGGCATGTTTTAGAGCCTGGCTCTCTACCCTGGGAAAGTTTGAGGAAAGACTATTAATTCATTTAACAGCTATCACCTTCACCTTTCACCCATCAAACTCTTCGCAGCATCGGTTCACGTCTGCCATCATCACCATCTCTGCCAAATCCCAGACGGGCATGCCGATTCGATTCCTCAAGTTTGCCCCTCACTTAGCATTTGGCCGAATCAGCTCAGCTACTTTAAAATGGAACTTCAAACTCGGTGCTACTGTTGGCCTTTCCCAGGGACCTGCCAATGCTACACTAGACCCATCAGTAGGTTATGAGAAAAATACGGTGGTGGGAACAATGATGCACATGCGAGTCCACAGCCAGACGGCCGCCTTAATCCCATTCCAGAAAGGTGGAGAAGCTCTAGCAGTAGCAGAGGCTCTTCTCCTATTTAATCTCTAGAGCGACTATTTGCTAAGAATGGACATAGTCAGGGTTCAACACGGTCTACTTCTCCCGAAGCTGGACTGACCACGCCACTCGGTTACATCCTACCGCCATTAGTACCTGATACAAAATTGGTCTGGTCCCTTGAGGAAAATTCACAGCAAGAAAGCGGCATACCACGACAATTTACATTCATATTTCTGATGGAAAGAAGTCGACCTACTCGCAATATAAGCACTAGCAGTTGTCGCACAATCGTACCATGCCGTCCCCAGTCCCAGCCTCTTTCCAAAATGTCTTCCGGATCAACCTTAGTCGACCAGAGTCCATATGCTGCGAAGGCCACTCCGTCTTCGCTCTCAGCTGCTACGAAAGAAGATACGCCGTTCCAACAGTTTATTCATAAGTTTCATAAGAAAGGAATACCACGAGCGACCCCATCCGCGTTGTTTTACCAGAAGAAAAGGAAGAGGGACATTATGGTGATATCGGCAAGTCTCAATTGGCGTCGCAGCTCCTGGATGAACCAAAAGGGGTGGGAAGTTCTGGACACATGCTAGATGGTGCTTCGACCGAGCCGCCAAAATATCCTGCTCTCAACATCGCAGACCTTCCACGCGAAACCCTCCCAGGATCAGACCAACTAGCTTTTGTTGATATCCAACAAAATCTCTTTGGGGCTGACGCTAGAATCCCCAGACAGGTTTTCTTTTCAACTTCTCCAGATCCAACAGCGGGCAATCCTCAGATCAACGTCGAAAAATTGCCTGATTTAGATTTAAACACTGTCCCGCCTACAGTAGAAGACTCCGCGAACCTTGATGGTGTCTTTGACAGCTTCCAAGAAGAAACCGAAACTTATTATAAGGGGGATGTGTACGCCAGTAAACTTGGGGTTAACAGCGACTATGATATAATATTCACGCCAATTCATTTCATGTTGTCGATAGAGCCGCAAATTAACGACTGTGCGGACCACAAATTTCACGGTCATTCCATCGTAAGCAACCATTCTCTTTGTTTCCCCTGTTTACCTTTAGAGTGATAGGATTTCCGAACATATTTCATCGGCTCTTGCTTTATGCGGAAAACAAAGTACTAACTCGATGTAGGTAGGAGCAACTGTGGAAGGAGAGGTTGGTCAGAAACTTGACACGGACGCACTCGAAGGTGAGCAGAAG
This sequence comes from Lachnellula hyalina, assembly GCF_007821495.1. Taxonomy (NCBI): domain Eukaryota; kingdom Fungi; phylum Ascomycota; class Leotiomycetes; order Helotiales; family Lachnaceae; genus Lachnellula; species Lachnellula hyalina. The sequence goes on from NW_022157340.1 coordinate 9,172, forward strand.
GATGTCATGGTCAACGGCTTATTCAATTTCGCAAAATTGTCTAGCTTTGAGGAAATGGTTGAACTTCCAGGGACGTCGGTCACATGGGTGGTAAGTTGAAAATGAAGATATGAGGATTAATGATGGACTGGCGCTGATCAGAAACAGGAGCCAACATTATCATGAGCCGGCAATTGTCAATAAGTGTATATTATTATCGAATTCATCACTCCGCGGATGCCCTTACAATTGATACTGTAAAATTCTGTCGACATGGAAGGGGTTTTGATTCATGAGACTGAGGACTGGGAACGGGTACCGGATACATTACATTGGAAAGAGAGGATGTTTAGATTTAAACTGCAAGAGGTTATAAACTCAGTATTGAGCTACAGTACGACTCTGCATATCCTCTCGCTATAGCCTTTCCTTCCTGTCAATAGCACTTTGGAGGCGGATCGCCTGATGTGAGATATCGGGCAAGTCACGCAGCTGCACATCAGCTCTCTCTCGCACCGTCCTCTTGTACCGTAATCGTCTCCCCTAAATGTTACCATCACCACATTACCCAACTATTCGCATAACAAAAACCTTCTCTAATCATGTCTATAAGTCCCCCTCACGTATCCAATCCAGAACCCCTATTCCATACTGCAATACTCACTACAAACAGTTTACCTACCCATACCATGATATCAGTAATAACATGATACCATCTGGCAGAGAGCTGTGCCTAGTGTCTAGTTGGAAGCTTGAGTGGTTTCAGGGTTGGAAAGTGGCAGAGATTGAATATTTGAGAAGAATTGTTATTGTGCATCGGTCGACAGGTGCAGGCTCACGTTGGTTGGGTCCGTCACTCTTGTAAATGTAAGGTAGTATCAACGTTGAGGGGTTCGGGTTTGGGTTTGGATGTGTAGAGCAGAGCAGAGCAGAGGGCAATTAATTGTAGGATCATGCAATGGGTTCTCCTGACCAGAATCAGATAGATAGTGGGAATTGCTTTAGTGGGCGATCCAAAGTTACTGCAAAAGATAATACTCGAATCGAGGGAGCTCCGGCTCCGTCTCCGTCCGGCTCCCCACCAATAGATTTAATGAAAGTAAAGACAATGCCACAGCCACAAACAGTGCTCACTTAAACTTCAAGCCGACAAGAAGCAAGATATACAAGTAACATCTTTCATTGTCATGAAATGCTGATTTCTCCCCGGGACGGACCGAACAGACCGCATGTCCACATGTAGGAAGTTAAGCCATGACCCAAAGAGGTAATTAACGCCAGCAATGGTCTATCTATCTGTATATCATATCATACCACCATCTATAATTTAGGTTTCGGTGCCCGCCACCACCAATACAAAACAAGCCTTACGCAAACAAAGAGGCCCGTCCCAAGCAGCAGGAGATCGAGCGGGAGGAAGACAGCTGCAAGGAGGAACCCCAGGCCCGCTTTGCGGGACCGGGAGAGCGTTGCATCTGAGAGGCCTCCTGCACTTTCACGTTTATGCTTGTGAGGCTGCTTGGAAGCTGGGTAATCGGAGTCGGAGTCGGAGGGGGTGGGGGTGGATTCCTCATCTGGTCATTGGAAAGAGAAGCCACTGGGGAACCCCTGAGGAGCCCCTCTGCGTCCTCCACCACCACCGGGCATCCCCCCGCCAAAACTGTGGAATCCTCCTCCACCGCCACGTCCACCATTCATTCCGCTGCCTCCTCCTCCCATCTGTGCGCCGAACATTTGCATTAGGATCTCCGGGTCGATGTTCATCCCACCGCCACCCATGCCGCCGCCTCCGAAACCTTCGCTCGGATCTATTAAGTCTTCGCCACTGTCATAGCGTGCTCGTTTCCTATCTCCTTGTTAGTAACTGGCTATTGATGGGAGTAAAAAACAGGGGTAACATACTCAGAATCACTCAGCGTCTCATACGCCTCCCCAATATCCTTAAATCGGTTTGCCGCATCCTCATCATCAGGATTCTTATCTGGATGATGTATGATAGCTGCCTTGCGATACGCCTTCTTGATCTGGTTATCATCCGCATCCTTCTCCACCCCAAGAATCTTATAGTAGTCCTTCCGCTTGCTCTTCTTAAGCTCTAGCTCAGCCTTGCGCACTTCCTTGGCGATACTTGCATCTTGTGGGTCTTGTTCTTGCAATTCCTTAAGCTCGCGGACTGCGGATTCCCAGTCACCTGATTGACCGAGTGCGTTGGCTTTGGTTTTCTTGGCTTTGGTGTAGGAGGGCTCGAGCTTCAGGGCTTGCTCGCAGTCTGCAATGGCGCCTTTGTAATCTTTGAGTTGGATACGGCACAAGGCGCGGTTTTGCAGGAGCTTGGAATTCGTGCCACGGTTTATGGGGTCGACTTCCAGTGCTTCGGTGTATTTGTCTACTGCTGATATCCAACGCCCAGCTTTGTAGTTAGCATTCCCGTCAGCCTTCATACGATCCAATTTTTGCACCATTCGAAGATACTTGACTGCGTCTCGGTAATCGGGGTCGCAGTTCAGGGCTTGGCGGAAATGTTGGATGGCTTTTTCGTTTTCTCCTTGAGCGTAGAGTGCTCGGCCTCGTAAGACCAATGCCTCGGGATCCTTGTTGTTACTTCGTAGTAAGGACATGGCAATATTCTGAGCATCACCCAACGCATTCACATTCCCCATCTTCAAGTACGCCTCTCCTCTCATGAGTTGCCATTTCCTAGGCTTAGGAGCACCAATTCCAAGTAATTTTTCAGCCTGGTCAAGAGCATGCAAGGCCATAGAACCAGTTGTCCCGTTCTTCAATGCATCTTCTGCAACATCAATATGTGAAATCATTGCCTTGGCAGAAGCGGTATCCTTTGCAGAAGGAGGAGGCTGGATTCGTGCATATGTGTTGAGAGCATCCTGGGGCCGGCCTAAGCTGGTGTATATGCGTGCTAACCGGAGGAGGATCTTGGGGTTATTGGGGTCGAGTTCATCTGCACGCGTGGCATCTTCTAGAGCATTGGCATATTGGCCTGCTGAAATATATGCGGCGGCACGGTTGTTGAGATAAGTTGCCGATGAGGGTTGTGCTTCGACGGCTATAGAAACCAAGTTAGAAGTTGCTCTCGTATTAGTTTGGGCGTACATACCTTTGGTGTATTCCTCAATGGCTTTCTTGTACTCCTTCGCCTTGTAATGCTTGTTGCCCGCATTCTTGAATGCTTCGGCCTCCTCTGGTGTTGGAGCAGCTGGGGTTACAGGACTGGAGGGGTTTGACTTGTGAGGGGGAGGGGCGGGGCCTTCTTCCTTCGCACTGCCGTTTACATTGTTTGTCTTTGGCGTATCGACAGAGCTTGGAGCTTTTGCTTGAGGTTGAGGTTGAGCTTGAGGTGGGGGAGAGACGGGAGCCCCGGCTGGTGACCCGGCTGGGGCCTCGCTGTCAATGTCCATGCGATCTGGGTCTGACATGGCGGACAGTGCAGAGAACCTGCGAAGCTGGTCGGGAGGAAGGTTGAGGGGGTGGGTGGTTTTTGGGTCGAAGGGGGTGACGTGGGGAGTTATTATTATTGGGACCAGGTTTTTGGGAGGACCGGCTGTTTCGAGGGGATCCTTGCTCTGCCTTGTCCTTGTGACTTTCGTCTTTGGCCTTGCTCGACTTGCTCGACTTGCTGGAGGATATTTTCTTCAACGGCGAGCGTGATCGATGCGAGTGGGTGTGGGATTGGGATTGAGATTGAGAGAGGGCCTCGTCGCCGCTGGTAGAGCCTGACGTCTTCTTTGAATTTTTAGGGGCCTTTTGAAAGAATTGCATCGAGAATTTGAAAGGGACTTAGATGGGGATGGGATAAGTGCCCGTCGTGTGAATTCGAACCCAACGGACTGGTTCCCGCTGTTTAGTGAGGAAAATGGACGCTGTGGTTGGCTGGCTCTGGCTCTGGCTTCACTCAGTCCGTTAATCCATGCACCCGACTGCTGAGACAGAGAGAGATCTGTAGATAGGATAGGATAGGTAATGGTCGCGAAGTATTTATTGTACAAAAGCCTGGTTTGGATACTGATCGAGTTGCGTAGATGGATGGATGGATTGATGGCAAGAGAGTAGTTCAGTTCGCTGGAGCCTTGAGAGATCTGATTGCCTGCGTCTGTCTGCTGGCTGCGCGTCAATTGATTTTCTCTGATTTGCTCTGCTTGCTCGGAATCTCTTTTTTTTTCTTCAGTCGCTTCTCGAAGCTTCCATGAAATCGATCGAAATTGAGTGGGACTTTGACGGCGGAGGATTCAATCTTTTCTACAGAAGAAGGAAATAAATCTATTCCAATTAATTAATGCGATGAAGTTTTGATTTCTCAGTGAAATATCTGTTCCCAAATACGTGGGTGGAAAGAAGTCTTGTTCATTTCATTTCATTGCCATTGCCGCCTATCACTCACCCTAGACAGACGCTGGGACTGATCATCCAACCAACCCAACCGCGCCATTCAGAGATCGTTAATCTATATAAATTTGAAATCTTTACTGTGGTGCGCATGTCATCTTTGTAATGGTAAATCGGTGCGAGTATTGGAGGTTTCATGGTTTAGGTGATTGAAATTGCTAGTCGCCTTTCCATCCGATGATGATACTGTAATCTCTCACCTCAGGTCGAATATAAATTTCTATTATATGAATTTGAATACTTGGTGAATCCACACTATGCAAATAATACGATGAATTTCACATCATTTGAAGTTTCTGACTGAACTCCTATAAACTCAATGATGATCAATTCTACTCCTGGTATCCTTTCTAACTCCAGGAAATGCTATTCAAAACAACCCAACCACCGAACGCTAATTCAAGTACACCGGGACACCATATACACACACAGCGGCTGCATTCAAGTACCGCAAGTTACACGCCTCTCTCCCCTTCGCAACTGCCTCAATCAGCGACATCGCCCCTATCACCACCGGCCCTTCCTTCTTCTTCCCCTTCCCTTTCTTACTCTCACAACCCTCAAAGAGTCCCCAGTGCTCAAAAGTAACCTTCGCAAATCGATCAATGTCCTTATCCGTAACGTCCCACAGCGTAGCCACCACAGCAGGAGAGCCAGCATGCATATAATTGATCGGCGTTCCATACGGCTCGAACTCGCCGACCTCAGTAAGAGCACCACTGCTGCAGCCCATGAGGAACGTAACAGCACATGTCTGGAGTTTCCGAATTTCTCGCGCCCGGATATATTGTGCTCCGCTCCCATGACCAAAGTATAAGAATATATCCTTGCTCTCCAAACTCGCCTTGAATTCCGCTTCCGTTGGCTCCCGCTTAACGATACTGTCCCATTCATCCAGAGTCTGAAGGGCCTTCCCAAATGTCGCCTGCGTGTTTTTAAGATCGCCGTCTGGGTTGAGGATATACGAGCCTTTCTCCCTCCTGGCATAACACCCCTCTGGGAGATTATCTGATGGAGAAGGTTGCGAGGCGAGAACGCGGTCTCGCAAGCAACTAAGTGATGGCAACCGAGAGACAGCTTGACCTTCCATACACGGCAGTGACTCCCATGGGAACGAATGGAGAGCCTTGTCCAATATCAAGATTGTATGCATTCCCTCATCCGAGTCGCCAGATGCACGAACTGCTTCATGGTAGCAGCGTAGAGCATCATGCGTTTCAATAACAATGGAATCAAAGTCGATTTCGGCGTATGCATTCAGTTCACCATGGAATTGCAGAACGTCAATGACGAAGTATAGCAAATCGGTCAGCGGTTCCGAGAAGTCACAGTACTCGTCTGCAGCATCTCCTAGGCCAATGAACAGATCCAAGATTCGTGAATCCAAGGTGATGCGAGGACTTGCATTCTTCTTCTTCGTCTTCTGTCGGCGTGATGGGAGGTGCTTATCGAGGATATTGTGAAAGGACTTTTGGAAGCGTGCCAGTAATTCCGGCCGTCTGGCGTGTTGAGAAAATATGCCTGTAAAACCCCCTAACCAAACCTTCTCGATATTCTCAAGGAGATCCTTCAGGCGTGCATCTAATGCTTCTCTCTCCTCCCACCATGCGGTCTTAGCTTCTTTCCCAATCGTGCCTCGCGCATCATGTGAGCTTTCGTTTGCTAGCTCGATGATTTCTCGAAGTTCGGATTGACCTTGCTCAAAACCGAAGACTTCTTCGTCCGCATCCATAGAATTGTGTCGTCCCAATGGCAGTCGAAGAACGAAAGGACTGTGGCCTGCTTGTAGTTTGGTGATTGAGAGCTCGTTGCGACTATCACTCAGGGAAATTGATATTGCCGTCCATGATTTAGGTATAATATCGACGTAATCTCTTTGGAATCGAGATAGATCATGTGGTAGCCCAAGGCTAGATCTTCTTGGATCAGCTGAAGATATGCTCGGCCAGCATGAATCATCTAGTTTGAAGGCCGATGAAATATCCGTATGTATGGCTTTGTGCTCACGACGAAGCGCAAGATTTCTTGCTGTCTCTGCTGATAATTAGTAAGAAACCAAAAGGTCGTCAAATGAAGGCATACCAATAGTGCAGCTAGCAAAACCCGGGTGAGTAATGGATCTTCCCTTTGCGTGACCAGCGGCAGAAAGCAGAATGGAAACACTGTTGAGGATAGCAGATATCCGGTGGAGAAGACCAATAGGAGCGACACAAAGAGCAACAGAATGTGCTTCAATGAGGTGCTCTTGAGCTTGGCGCAGTCTGTCGAAGAAGCTATCAGGAGCAGGGCTTTTCGCCCTATTTATGTCCTTGGCATTTCTGGTAACCTGTGATTTCTTGGGCGGTGATGATCGAGTGACGGATAGCCTATCTCCGCTCTTCTCGCTTTTAGAAGGACCCATAACTGAAGGGAAAGATATGGTCGAGTCCTGTAAGACTGAATACACTGGATCCGCAGTCATCTGTTCCATGCTCTGAAGCAACAACTGCTTAGCGATCGCAAGCCCATGATCTACTGCCTCCAGTTGAGCATTCGGGGCAGCACCAAGCCCATCCAGAAGGGCAAGGGATTCGACAAACTTCTTGCTTTCCATCAGAGCCCGAGCTTTCTGACGAAGCACCATACCTTTGAGGGATATGAGCTGACTACACTCGCCGGCAATGGATGGAGTAGGCTCCACCGGGGACTTTACGCGGGTGACAACTTTGCTTTTTATAGCGGCTTTCGGACGAGGTAGAGCCTTTCGTTTTGCAGGTGCCTTTGGCTTGGAAAGTGCAAGTTGAGACATTTTGGTTTCGAGGCCATGAACTGGATTAGAGATCCTGTCTAGTGTACCGATGTGGTCTACACTGACTAGACGATTCAGAACTTCTTCTGCTGCTTCATATGCGACTATCTCAGCATCTTTGTCCCCTAGGAGCCCATGCATGTTGCCGAAATGGTACGACAAGATAACTGAATCCAGACCTTTCTCGGGCAAAGAAAGCTGCTGAGACTCTGCAAGCAATTCCGACCCCTTCTCAAGATCACCAGCCTTGAGTAGTGTGTTCCCCTTCAGTGCTGCTCCCATGGCTTGGCGAGCCTCAGCGCCAATATGTTTCATGAGTTGATACCCTTGGTCTACATAGTAGAGTGACTCCTGGAACATGCCGTGATGCGCATATACTAGCGCGAGATGGTTAAGGCTCCGAAAGAACGGTGTGACCAATGCCCAAAAGTTAGATCCGGTGACTGGATCAGTTACGGGAGCAACGTTTACTGTTGAAGTCGACATATTCATTTGAGAGAATTCATCGGCTAATTTCTCCGTTTCAGACTTCCGGTTCCTTGATCGCAAATGTTCTTCGGTGTTTGCCCATGCTCGTCGTAGCAATCTAACGCTTTGTCTGGCAAGGTTGAGCGATATGTGAGCGGAGCCGCGCTGGAGTGCGAGCATAGAGTATATCGAATATGCATTAGACATCAGAAGGTTCTTACTAGTCCTCTCCTCTAGTGTCAATACTATATTCTTGCCGGATCTGAACTCGGTCTCTTCGGTATGTATGAGTTGAGCGCGTGCAAGTTGATCCTCGCTAATGTTTTGTTAGATATTATTCTTCCAAGCTTAGCAGCAATACTTACCACTTTTCAAAATTGCCAATAGCTAGCGAATACTCGGAGGAAGACAGATGCAACTGCATCATCGCAGGTGAAGAAACTCCGTTTTGGTGACTGTAACTTTCCGCCCTGTCCAGCGCTAGTCCTGCTTTGCCAGAATATCCAAGTTGAAGCCACTGGGATCCTAAGTTTGTGAAGCCAAATATCAGGTCGTCGGGGCTTGTATTGGCCCCCCGAAGCTCCATGAAATCAGCAATCAATCGCAACACCGCTAATCGGAGGGCCTCGAGACCCTTCACCTGTAAGTAGTCTGCGATAGATTGAAGGTGGCTCAAAAGATCAGGAATGTCCTCAATTTGACGCTCCAAGGTTTCCAAATCTCCACAAACAGTTCTCATATCGGACCAAATAACCAAACTTCGTTTTAGGGCATCAACTGGTGGGAGACCCTTCATGAGTTCTATTGTTGAGATTGCCAAAGTTTGGAAATGAAGCAAATAATTCCGCAAAGACTCATCCTTTGTTCCATCTACCACGCAGGTTGCAATGTCTTCAGCTCTGAGCTCTTCTTGCATAATCTGGGTGAGTTCTTCCGAAAACTCCAAGTCGTGAGTTTGAATTTGAATGAGCACTCGGAGTCTGCGTATAGGGTATTTAGACTTAGTGTATACGGAAATCAGCGCTTCGAAGGTTTTAATTGCAAGATCCCAAGCCGCAGCGGTGTTACAACTTTGATCAGACAATAGACGGGATTGGTGCTCCAGCAGCACTCCCTTTTCATCATCTGTCCAAGAATCGTCCACAAGCGGGGTATGCAAACTAGAATCCAGGTACTTAAGCTGGACCTTGAGGAGAGTTTGTACGGTTCGAGCAAGCATTGACGTCTCGTCATCTTGATTCCAGGCTTTCCGGAGAGGTTGAGAAGCCGCAGTTACTGCAACTGCAGACAGAACACCATTTTTAACCATTTCGTCCCGGAGATCGACAAGGATTTTGAATAGCTCATCGTAACGACCAACGATTTTGCAAATCCCAGCCATTCTTTCTAGCTTCGTTGAAAGCAACGCCGCCTTTTTTTCAAGCTGTGATCTCGTTCGAACACAATCTACTGATCGCCTTAAGACTCGCAGCTGTTGAGTTTCCTTCAAACCATCCAGATTTCGGCGTTCGTTGAGGAAGTAGGTGTAGTAAATATTAGATATTTTGACATGATATGACTGGGTCGGTTTTCCATCCAATTGACCTTCCATAGACTTTAGATCAAGCCGATCTAGTAAAACTATACAATCCTGGAGCTTCGAGTCTAGTAGGTCCCATGTCAACTGCCCTTCACCAAGAAGCATCTTTAACACAAACAGGGCAGAGTCTATTGAGTGAAGTCCCGATTTGGCGATGAATTGCCGCCGTTGCTCGTGACGGACGATGTCTTTTGTTGAAGAATGAACATCGAGAGGTTTCCCGAGATACCGCGAACATAATCTGGGGCATATGAATACTAAAGATTCGCACATTTGCCGCATACCATCACTTAACTTAGAATCCTGTTGGCTAGTTGGAGATGATGCAGCCAATACTGATATCGCAGCTCTCCTAGCAAAGGAAACTTCAGTCATCAGGTCATCTATCTCTAAAGATTCGCCCTTCAAAGGCCGTTCGAGGACCTCCAATAGAGTGAGAAGCAAATCCTCATCATCATTCCGTGAAGGTCGTTTGAGAGTGAGGGCCGCCAATCTAGCAACGATGAAGCTCATTTTGGCATCCGAATCAACCTTCTCCTCAAATAACCCTTTCAGGTCCAAAGTCCAGTGGATCGCATCTTCAACCAAATTCGCCTCCTGAGCTAGAGAACTGAATGTTCTGCAGATGCCAGTCATAACTGACCTACTTCCTCCCTGGCCTGCGTCTACACATTCTGAAAGCAGTTGCTTCAGGTCGACAAAAGCCGCGGAAGCTATCTGGTAGGTCTCGCGTGCTCCACCTGGGTTTCGGCGAGCAAAAGTAGAGAGACAGCGAAGAAATGGATCGAAAAACTCTGTTGCGTGATTTGCTTTATGGCCTGCGAGCTTCCACCATGAAATGCGGTTATGGAAGGCCAAAGTTTGCAGTTGGAACGAGGCCTCGGGGGTTACACTGAGTCTTGATTCAAGAGCCAGAGCATCGTCCGAACTCGAGACGCTTGGACATAATGACAGTAGGAGGTCGGAGAGCGATTGTAGCTGACGTGCGATCTTGTTTGTTGGTTTCGACTCCTTGGCAGCCAGTAGCAGCAAATTCGTCGGAGATGAAGGGTGCGACGGGTCTAAAATAGGCAGGGCAGCTTCTACGTTTTTCTGTTTTCGAGACGAAGTCATAAGTCGTAGGATGTGTAGCTGAGATTGAATGACTAATCCGAGTTTCGTCCCGCTCAGCTTTGTGCTTCCGAAATCCAAAAGCTCTGCTAGAGTCTGCGGAGTCGTCGTGACATTTGCCTTCGATGTCAATGTCCTCTTTGGTCCATCTTCCGTATGCAACCTCTTTTTCAAGATCCGTAACTCCTTTGTCGCCAAGTCGTCCAATCCAAGAGTTATGAGTTTTCCAATCAACACTGACATGCCATTCTCGAGTTGAAGGGGTGGTAGGTCGATTCCTGGTAATTTGGCAGTTTGTAATGCTCGGAGGCACGCGAAAGCTAGACGGGCACATTCTGCGGTTGACCTATGTCCAGATATTGTGATAGAAGCTGAAGATGAAGATCTGCTTGGCCTAGAAGATATGCTGGGCGAAGTCGATACTCTATTTAGTGATCTCGGTTGTAATGGGGATTGTGGTGCTGAATTCGAACGTATGAGTGGTCTTCGGGCTGTACCTTTAATGAGGTCCCGCGAGGATGCTTGCCGTCGTACTGAACTAGACTTTGGGGCCTTTATGGCTTCGCTGAGAGACTTGAGTGTGGCATTGATGACTTCAGTAGCCAAAATCGACCTCTCTTTCGGCGACAATTGGTTGGCGTCTTTAAATTCCGTCCTATCCTCCTTCTCTGCAAATGAAACCTTTCTGCCCCTAGTTTTCGCAACTGCTGATTTCGTAGCCTTGGATGATAGCGCAGGCTTTGCCGGCTTCTTTGAATTTCCTGCTAGGGGTTTGGGTACAATCGTGATTTTTGGTAACAGAAGGTCGCTGAGTATTGTTGCTGTCGCGGCTGTGCATGTTGTTGTCGAGCCCACAGCGGCGCGTATCGAGTCGGCCGTTTCGTGAAGTGATGCCATCATGATACATACAGATCACGGAAAGGTACTGTGCAATGTTATTGATTAGACATTATTCAAAACTGCGCCAGAATGCAATGCTAAGATGTTGGCATTTGTTAGCATTTCGAAATACTGTAAAGCTTTAGGTAGTGCTAAGTCAATAGCTTGCCTAGCAACCGCCCAGCAACCGGCTTCCACAATCACTGGACCGAAAGACGGAGCAGATAATTTAGCAAAAGGAGAAGCATCCCAATTACTGCTTAAGAACACAACAATGAACAGATCAACAATACTTCGCAGAGTGCTTCTTGCGCCACCTACCATCCGCAGCTCCCTCGTCCATTCCCCTCGATCCTTTCAAACCGCATTACCTCGACAATACGCAGCCTCACCCGGTGTTACGGATGGATCATTCTGGCGCAGTCTAATACCCAAGCCTCTGCGTGGGAGCTCTCCAACCGCTGCGCTAAAGAAGAAGGCCAAATCGAAAGAATGGAACCCGGCCACCTTTTACATCATTATATTCCTGTTAATTGGGTCCATGTCAATTCAAATGATTACGTTGCGGAACGAGTCTGCAGCGTTCACTCGGAGGGCTGATGCAAAGATTAGCTTGCTGAAGGAAATCATTGAGAGAATCAAAAATGGAGAGGATGTCAATGTAGAGGGGCTATTGGGGACTGGGGATAAGCAGAGGGAGAAGGAATGGGAAGAAGGTATGGGCCCTTGCTTTACATTATTTGACTTCAGTCGGTTGCTAACGTACTTCCAGTTCTACAAGAAATTGAGGAGGAAAATGCGACATGGACAGAATCACGAGAGAGAAACCCGAAACATGAAGAATCTACCCCACTTACCTCACAAGCTGCGAATTTACCCGCAAAGCCAGAAGAACCTCCGAAACCAACGAAGAGTAAAGGTCCAACAGGGTTCTACTAGAGCATTGGCATATATAATGTATAATTTGTTTGGCTATTCTATGATAGCATATCTCTGAACACTTTACTGTTGCTATGCTGTCCACTTGAAGGATCTGAGGCTTCATTATTCATATGGGTAGGTCTTGTACGTTTCAATTGATCAACAAGACCTGGAAGGACTTTATCAGTTCCCAATTCCACTCGAACGCCGGCTTCTCCTTGTTGGCTCATGGGCAAATTCTGAAAGAACGCATCTTCTCCTCTTACTCCACCAAGGTTCAGGATTCCAACCGGCATGCCGCTTTCTTTTGCTCGCCTGGCAAGTCTCCAAGCAGAATACGTAGCAAGAGATGTACCCAAAACTAGCAGTCTGCCCGAGCCATCGATGGCCTGCTCTGCTGCTTCCTTTACTTTGCTAGCTATGCTTTCTCCAAACATTACTACAGATGGTTTCAATATTCCAGCTGTGTTGGTGGGTACCCAGGCACCGTCTTGGTCGATTTCAACCTTTGTCTGCGTTCCATCCCCAGCTATGGGTGGATTTGTCAGACAGTGGGGACAAGCTGGATATCTGAACGTCGAATATGGAGCCCCAGGCAAATCAACATCTCCATCCGGGTTTGTCTTCATTCCTTTCGCACGCCTTTCATCTGGGTTCTCTGTATCCAATGCACCGGATGCAACTGCTTCAGCCAGGAAGGAAGCCCATGCTGGGTTGAGTCTTGCGAGTGACTCTTGGAAAGCCTCTCGTGGCAGATCATTATGGCAAGTCACACAGGTCAGAGCTCGCAGGTATCCGTGTAGCTCCAGGGTAGGAAGGTCTGGGTGGGCTGCCGAATGGAAAGAGTCGACATTCTGTGTGATAACAGTCCGTACGATTCCCATATCCCCGAGAGTTTTGATAGCATAATGTGCCGCGTTTGGCTTCGCCTTGTGTAGATTCGTCCATCCTAGAAAACTTCGAGCCCAATATCTCTTCCGTGCTTCGTGATTTGCCAAAAATTCATGGTAGTAGATGGGTCGGTATGTCCTGTTCTGACGATATGTTCCATTTGTGCCCCTGTAGTCGGCTAGTCCTGACGCGACTGATATACCTGCTCCGGATAATATCACCGTCGATTGCGAATCGCCAGCAGCTCCATCTCGTGCCAGTAAGGTTGGCGAAGGTGGGGCTGTAAGGAATCTTGACAGAGCCGCAATGGCCCCAGTAATTGTATTGGCATTACGTGGAATGATACTGGGAGGAGGGAGGGGACCCGTATACGGGATTCTCATAAGAGGCGCTTTCATTGAGAGAGAGGCATTGAGACTGGGGTGAAGAGGCGCCCAACAGGTACGAGGAGAATAGATAATACCCGTAGATGGTTTGAGGTTATTCGCGTCATTACTCGCACACCCATGTAGTGTATGTAAAGTAGTGGAAATAGTGGCGGAGTGACCAGTCAAGGCAGAGCGCTAGTCATCGGGCTCTCTTATTTACCGTAAGGTAGGTATGATTCGATTCAGGGCCTGTACCTTTTTTTGTAGTCTGACGCCTCGGCTTGCGTTGCGTTTTTCTTTGCCAAGCTAGAATTGTATTCAAGATCCTAGATGTCAACGTATTTATTTTTGTTTGAGACTTGGATGCCCTTCTTCTTCTATAGACACGCGTCGTGAGTCGCGGTTTGACCTGTAAGAGGTCTTACCCCGCCACCTATTCGCCATTTATGCCTTTCCTCTCCTCCAACCGGGCACGCTCGTTAAGGCTTGTCACATCTACCGCTGCCAACTTGAGGCTGAATTTAAGGACACGTCTATCCCAATCCCGAGTTCTCCAAACCGCATCCTTTGACCCTTGCTTCTTACATATCAGACATCCCATACACCTACGGTCCTTCCCGAAATTCCAGTCCTTAACAAATAACATCAGCCCTCGACATCGCCCAATGGCTGCCCTCACCCAGACACAGACGCGCTCTCATGGCGGCCATTCGCATCACCACCACCATGACAATACCTATCTCACTTCTAAGAATAAGAAGGATGCGGGGGTGCGGATAACACGGATTGGCCTCTACTCCAATCTGGGCATGGCCGTTGCGAAAGGGGTAGGTGGATATGCTTTCAATTCCCAATCAATGATTGCAGATGCATGGCATAGCTTGACGGATTTGGCCAGCGATATCTTGACCCTGGCAACAGTATCGTGGAGCTTGAGGCCCCCCACAGCAATGTTTCCCACCGGGTTCGGGAAGGTAGAGAGTTTGGGCTCTTTAGGGGTCAGTGGGATGCTGTTATTTGGAGGGTGCTTCATGTGCTTGAACAGCTGCGAGATTCTCTATGGGCACTTCTTCCTCGATGCCCATGCAGCCGCAGAAGCAGCCATTCATGCACACGGCCATAGCCATAGTCATGCTGCAGCTGGTCCCAGTCTTCATGCCGCATGGTTAGCCGCTGGAACAGTAATTCTGAAAGAATGGCTATACCAAGCAAGTAAGATGCTATATTCTAACCCTTTACCTGAGATTACACTAATACTCCTTCCAGCAATGAAAGTAGCCAAGGAACGAAAGTCCTCAGTCCTCGCTTCGAATGCAATCCATCACCGAATCGATTCCCTCACTGGTATTGTCACCCTCTTCGCCATTCTCGGCGCAAACTTCTTACATGATGCTGCTTGGTTGGATCCCGTCGGTGGTCTGTTGATATCACTTTTGGTTATAAAAGGGGGGTGGGGAAACACTAAGTCGGCATTATACGAATTGGCAGACAGAGGAATCGACACTGAAACAAAGGCATCAATTACAAGGGCTACCAAGAAGAGCCTTGCAGAATTGAGGGACGGCTCACAAATAGAACTACGAGAGGTTGAAGGTGTGAAGTCTGGACAAAACTTTCTCGTGGACTTGCAATTGGCCGTGCCAAAATCATGGACCGTGGAAGATATTCGAGAGGTAGAAGAAGGAGTTAGACAAGTTGTAGGATCCAAGGTTCGAGGTGTACGCCGGGTGAAAGTCCGTTTCGTACCAAAGGGCGAAACATCCATAGCACTGTTTGATGAATTCATTAGTGGGGATGTCTCGCCTCGGGAAAGCCCCGAACCTGAAGAGCATGATCACGATCACGACCATGATCATGCGAAGACGAATGGGAATGGAAATGGGAATGGCAACAAGAAAATCCAATGATAAGAGACGATTTGTACATATACTGGAAGCTTGTGAGCGGGTTCTAGGCATTTCTGATATTTGGCGTTACACCATATGCGAGAGAGCACCTCCAGCATTGTTGGGAGACTTTTACTCAAGAGAGGCTGGCGTTATGGGGAAATCAATGCATTTATAAGATGTTATGTATCACAAGTTTATAATGTACTGATTTTAGAGGATTCTATCGACATGCAATTGGTGCGGGTACTGGTGGGGTGTGTCTCCAGGAATTCTCACGATAGTTTCTTTTCGACAGCAGAAACGCCACCCTAGAGGATTTTGGCCTATCAATTGTCCAAGCTCCCCTGCCACTGCAGATGATGTAAGTCTCCCCACGCCGCCCAAAGTCCAAGCTCAAGACCGCACATCCGATCCCTCTTGCTTAAAAAGGGCAGCTGGGAAGCGGTTTTGCTTTTGGGAATATCAAAGATAATTTCGAGGATACATATTGCAAACACCAAGTACTCAATACACATCTATTAGTATTAGTACAATGCCTTCCCAACTTGATCAAGGGCCTCTTTACCTGGGCTTCGATCTCTCAACGCAGCAACTGAAAGGTAGCACATATCCTTATCTTCAGTAACACGCTAACAGTTCTAGCAATCGTTATCACTTCGAGCTTGAAAGTCTTGTACGAAGCAAAAGCTGATTTCGACGCGGATCTATCCAAATATGGAATCAAGAAAGGCGTCCATGTCAACGAGGCAGAGAGAGAAGTCTATGCTCCAGTCGCCATGTGGCTGGAAGCTGTGGATTTAGTTCTCCAGCGACTAAAAGAAAAAGGAACACCATTCCAACGGGTTAAGGGTATATCAGGTGCTGGTCAGCAACATGGAAGCGTTTACTGGAGCAAGGCGGGCGAGACAATACTCGGAGACCTGGATCCAAAGGATACTTTGATTAACCAGCTCGAGAAGAAGGCATTTGCCCATCCCAATAGTCCAAATTGGCAGGATGCAAGTACTCAGAAGGAGTGTGACGCTTTCGATGCTGCTCTTGGTTCACCAGAGAAGCTTGCTCAGGTCACTGGTAGTAAAGCACATCATGTAAGTCTTGTCTCAACACAAACTCAAAGTATGTAAGCTGATTATTGGATCCATTTCAGCGCTTCACCGGTCCACAAATCATGCGTTTCCACAAGAAGTATCCAGATGTTTATCGAGCAACTTCACGCATCACTCTTGTCTCGTCTTTCCTCGCATCTGTGTTTCTGGGGAAGATAGCTGTGTTTGATATTAGCGATGTTTGTGGCATGAACCTATGGGATATTAATGCTGGCGCATGGTGCGAACCACTTCTCACGCTCGCGGCCGGTGAAGATGGCCTAGACTCACTGAAGCAGAAATTGGGAGAAGTGCGAGAAGATGGCGGCGGTTCCTTAGGGAACATCTCCTCTTACTTTGTTTCCCGCTACAATTTCGCCCCTAACTGTGGCATCGCCCCTTTCACGGGCGACAATCCGGCTACCATCCTCGCACTACCTCTTCGACCACTCGACGCAATCGTTTCCCTCGGAACGTCAACCACATTTCTAATGTCCACTCCGAAATACTTCCCAGATCCAGCCTACCACTTCTTCAACCATCCCACCACCGCCGGCCTCTACATGTTTATGCTCTGCTATAAGAATGGCGGTCTAGCCCGTGAAAAGGTCCGCGACAGCCTTCCTAAACCAACATCCTCTGATTCCTGGTCGACCTTCAACGAAGCTGCCCTCTCTACACCACCACTCGGGCAGAAAAGCCCTTCCGATCCAGCAAAACTCGGACTCTACTTTCCGCTCCCGGAAATTGTCCCAAACGTCCGAGCAGGAACATGGCGCTACACCTGCGCCTCTGATGGCTCGGACCTGCAGGTATCAGAGAAGAAATGGGGCACCGAAACAGAAGCTCGTATTATAGTGGAATCACAAATGTTATCTCTGCGTCTCCGCTCCCACAACCTAACCCATAAACCGTCCCCCGGGCTCCCGCCACAGCCCCGTCGTATCTACCTAGTAGGCGGTGGCTCGCTCAATCCCGCCATCGCACGCATCATCGGGGACGTCTTAGGCGGTACTGAGGGTGTGTGGAAGCTAGATGTTGGGGGTAATGCTTGTGCGTTAGGGGGGGCTTATAAGGCCGTTTGGGCTATGGAGAGGAATGAAGGAGAGAGTTTTGAGGATTTGATCGGGGAGAGGTGGAAGGAGAGCGAGGCTGTTGAAAAGGTTGATGAGGGGTATAGGAAGGATGCTTTTGAGCGGTATGGAAATGTTCTGAAGGCTTTTGAGCAGATGGAAGGAGATGTTTTGGCGGGCGAAGAAAGGAATCTGTGATTCTTTTCATTGCAGGTGAAAGGCTTGGTGTGGGAACAACCCGCTTCTCGAAGGGGAGTCGGGTTTGTGTTTTCCTATAGATTTGGTTTGCTTACTACTTTCCTGGTGTTGGTTCGGACTTGCTTTACTTGCTTCCCAAGCGGTGTGGGGGTCATTTAGATCTAGAGCCGCTTTACAGAATGTCTCACGACTCCTAGAAAATGAAATCATGATTAACTAATCGCCTCTACTTAAGTTCGATTGAAAGGTAGTCGAGGAGTGTCGCAATTTGATACGATGCGAAGTCATGCTTTGATTCTTTCATTCCTTTGCTGGTTTGTCTACACGTATATTTGTTTTCTAAAGATCATGTCCAAGGCAGACGACATTTCACTTGTTTAGTTACTTCCGTATAAACTCCCCTCCTTCTCGCCATCCTGCTCCCAACAAGTTCCCAGTGAACTTGAACGTTGCGCTTTATATCGTTCCCCTGTCTTAGCTTGCCCGCGATGATATCTTCGATTGGTCTGGTAGTAATCGGCTCCAGGTACCTATCATGAAACTTCCAACAACAGGGCGCCGAGCCCCCGTAGCAGATAGCGTCAAAGTACTCTGATTTCATTTCTTTGTGGCGCGCGATCGAGACCTTCTCGGGACCAACTAGGAGAGAGACGGTGGTGGTGCAGGAGATAACCCTATCTAGTCACTCAGTTAGTTGAGTTGAACTGGACTGATATTGCTGCAAGACTTACAATTTGCCAACTTCAGATCACTACCTAGGTAGATCTAGAATGATTGGCAACCTCGACTTTCAGCACAATAGACATAGATTATCATAGAATTTGTCTTGGAAGATGAGAGGCAAAACCACACTCAGAGCAATTAAGCCTCCTTTCGAGTTCAATCACTTTAGGCATATCATTTTGGAAAATTTGATGCTGCCTTACTGGATTCAGCAATAATGAACACAGTCACCTCGAAACCACGTAGATTGTGGCGACATCAAATCAATCCAAATGATACCTCCCAGCCGGATGCCAAAGATTCTTCTTGCACAGGCCTACAACTCATGCTTGCAACCTAGCGAATCCACACAAAAACACCCAACGACCCCACTTCGAGCTGTTGGAAATGCCACCGATCCGATCTTCTATTTACACCAGTCGTCAGGAGTCACCTTGTCTTCATCCTATAGCGAGTCACCAGGTTCATTCCAAGCGAATCCTCATGGAAGGCAGGCATGGACGGCATTCCCCTTTCTGTGGCCACAGCTCGCTCGCCTACTGTAGAAATCCATGTAACTACTCTCTCCACTCACATTACGAAAGTCGAGTGAGTATATACATAGATATCTAACATCTATCTTACAAGAGACTCTGCAAAACACCTAAAGCTTGGGATTAATACATACATGCATTCCAACAGTGAAGCATGGCGACGATGCTAGCTAGGCACGATACGATCCGAAGCCCACCGTGGAAGTCGGAAGTCGGCTCAGTATAACAAGAAACACTGCCGAGGAAGGAAAAGCAGAAGGAAAAGTAGATAAATGCTTAAGCCCCTCAAGCTTCCTCGCTGAAGGCCATACTGGGGCGTGGTGTGCATCGCTACGGAACCTGCCGAGTGATTAATTAAAAAGGACTACCACTTGGTTGTGTATAAGTATAAGACAACCGGATTCGGCTTCTCCATGACACGTTACAGGACCATCATACAAGACCGGGCTGTCTGTCTACAGTGCATATCACGCCGGTTAAATTATCCTCGAGACATTAAAGTAGAAAAGGCAGGCATAGCGGCCTAAATTAGATGAAAGTACCATTGTTTTCTCTACCGTTACAAGGAACTAGCCAAGTCCTTCACCACAGCCGATTAAGCATTTATCCATCCATACCTATGCTGCTGTTTTGTTTTGCGAGACTCAAAAGGAAAAAGACAACACATGACATGACAGCAAGCGCAAATATAATTTTCGAGGTGATTTTTGATAGGACTAAAAACGAGACTTGCTTCCGTGAAACAAGCCCAGTTCCATTTTGATAATACCAGAGTTCCACTTCAGATTTCCATTTCCATTTTTCGCATCGTATTGCCAATCCAGTTCAGTTCAATTCAGTAAAAGATCCCACCCATAGCTTGCTTAACCCATTGCACAAAGTTTTTTGCTCGTTCGATTTGTTTATTTCCCAAGAGAGGAGCACAGGAGACGTATTGTAGTAGTTGTGAGAAAATTTAAACGCACTACCAGGAAGATCGGAAGAGGGTTTTGTATGGGAGCAGATCTATGATCCGAGGCTGGGGAAGGCGCTCTTGTCTTCGGTGTTGATGGTGGAAGAGGGGCCAGCATTGTTGCGTGTGTTGCCACGGGGAGGACCTCTGAAGTCACCTCCACGGCCGCCACGTCCACCTCTGTCGCCGCCACGTCCTCCACGGAAGTTGCCTCTGTCGGCACGATCGCCACGGGGTGGTCCATCGCCACGACCACGGCCGCCACGGAAACCGCCACGTCCACGCTCGGGGGCCTCGACGAAGCGTTGGTCAATGTCAAGGGTTTGCTTCTGCTTGCGCTCACGCTCGCGCTTAGCCTTACCACCGGATCCAGCGACGAAATCCTCTTCTTCTTCCTTAGCAATTGCTTTGGCGTTGGCCCATTTCTTGTCTTCCTTGGACCCTTCGTTGGGCTTGCGAACGTTGAGAGCCTCGGCATTGAGAGCGGCCTTCTTCTCGGCAAGCTCTTCCAAGTACTCGGCATAAGACTTGCTATTGTCCTCAGGCTCGGCTTCAGCAGCTGCCTCAGCATCGACAGGAGCATCGCCGTCACCAGTCAATGCATCCTTTTGGTCGGCCTTGGCGAGAGCTTCACCAGCTTCCTCATCCTTGAGTTCGGCATCACCTTCGGTGGCACCCCAACCGTGAGCAGCTTGCTTCTCAGATTCACTGTATACATATTAGAATAGACCTTAAGATTGTGAAAATTTCAATTGCTTACCCTCCAACGCCGCGAGAGTGTCGGTCGAAGGTGCGGTTTCCGCCACGGCCGCCTCGTCCTCCACGGCCCTCGTAGGTACCCTGGGCACGCTCGTTTCTTGGGGCTCGGTCCTGTTGGCCAGCGTCACCGGTTGGCTTGCCACGGTTGTTGGAGCTACCGGCCTGGCGATCGCGGAATGCTGCATTTTGAATCGAATGTCAGTGGATGATCACTAAGAAGAAGAACACAAGTAAAGGTCCTGGGAATGGCTGGGTGTGCATCTAAAGTGATTTACTAACCTCCTTCGTTGCCATTGAATCCACCGCGGCGACCACCTCGGCTGTCAGATCCAGCGGCAGGTTTCGAAGCTGGTGCCTCTGCAGGAGCATTGCGCTTAGTTGTCCGGGCAGGAGTCTTATCGACGACCTTTACTGGTGGCTCGGGTTCCTTGTCGGAGTCTTCATCGTGGTTGTTTCCTATTTGTCACCTCGAATTAGCTGCGTGGCCAGAACATCAGGGTCCATTGGCAGAGGTTTCGTCATACCGAGAAGCTCGTAGAGGTTCTAAGAGTGCAGAGTCAGCTTCCGTGTCTCGAAGATGGAGTCAATGTTGTGTCGAGACATCTGCGCATTGTCTTTGATGTCTTTGGCAATGGCAATGGGGGGATGACGAACCTTCGAGGCAATTTGTGTGGACATCTTGTCCGCCTTCTCAAGCGCCTCCGAAGAAGGCCTTGCTATCGAGACAACAATTCGGAGATGGAGAAAATAGTAATCGAGACGGACAGGTTCCTAATGGCTAGGAAGCTGTCTCTCGAGTTGTTGCGTTGATAGACCTTGAGGGGGGAGATCTCGAAGTAGTTTGCTCACGGTCGCGGTCAGTCGTCAACGAAAAAGACTCAACCACAAAAAATGGAACCGAAGCTCCACTAGCGTTAAACACAGACTTGTTAGGGCAGGGCTTTGAGTTGATCATTTTCTGTCAAAATTCGGTTTTCTCACAATGTGCCAAACCTATTGATGCTGGATCTTTATATGCTGGTTTGAGATTATTCTATTTTATTTTCAAGTCTATTTTGGAGGTTTTCATTGACATACCTGAATTTATAGAATTATGTATGGTTTTCTGTGTGTGCGTTGCAAGTGCATAAAGTGCATAATCCGCGGCTGAACGCGTGAATTGCTCGCGAG
This sequence comes from Lachnellula hyalina, assembly GCF_007821495.1. Classification (NCBI taxonomy): domain Eukaryota; kingdom Fungi; phylum Ascomycota; class Leotiomycetes; order Helotiales; family Lachnaceae; genus Lachnellula; species Lachnellula hyalina. The sequence continues at coordinate 30,938 of NW_022157340.1, forward strand.
AGAGAAATGTCAAGGTAAATAAAGGGGCGAGATGATATTCCGAGGGTCAACTTATGCAGGGGATTAGGGATGTCAAAGAATACGTGCCCTTATAGCAAACATCTCACGGCTTGCTTCGTCAATTGTGAGATATCACTCGCCTCAGTGAATTGTGCGGCACCTGGGTCGGTTTAACTAGGTGCTTCTAGATCTCTGTAGGCTCATAGAGCCAATGTATGTTCTGTACTGTGCGAGTATTCATCTCATTGAGCCTGTTGATTTTTGCTTGTATAGACAAAGAGGAGTTAACCCGTTTCCATGGGTCGCTATGTGACAAGACCAAACCACCTGCTAGCTACAACATCTCCAATGCTTCGCTATCCGAAGAAAGTTTTTGCTAGGACAGCCCTGGTGATCCAGGGTGTGTCATAGCACTTGCTCGAAAAGACCTTTCCCAAGTCTCGGGACAGAACCCCTGAAACTCCACCCTGGATCTCAGCAATGTCCTCCATCCTACAAAAGATAAGAAACGAAACCACCAAAGTGCATACCGTGGGTCCTATTCATTCATTCATACTCTCCATATACGCCGATGATCTGTTAAAGTGCGCCGTGTAATGCATGGGTATCATATGCTTTTCACCTCATAGAGCTCGTATCGAAAGAGAAAGATGATGGAAATTGCCTGTGAAGACGAGAATTTAGCTTTACTTCAATAAAGTTTAGGGTTGTGCTATAATGACTCGGGAGCTGTGTGGTATCTTTACGAGTATGCCAGATTTTCTCACGGCTCCTGAGACCTGTCCTTAAAAAAATAACAACAGGGATTGTCTTACATCGATGCAGAAAGTCCAAAGGGATCCATGTCGAGCATTGGGTCGTAAGGATCGAGTAATTGTGTCATAGAACCGAATCCCTGAGCATTGTCGTCCATTTGCACGCCTTGGCCCTGGCCTTGCTGACCAGGTTGCTGGTTTCGGTTCATGGCCTGTTGTTGGGCCATATGGTGTTGGTTAGGTGGGAGGGGTTCGGGGTATGGGCCTGGCCCAGATTCGGTGGGGTCTTCGTCGACCATATCGGCTTGGGCATCGTACTCCTGTTCTGTACTCACGGAATCAATCTAGGACGAACATAGCTCTATAAATGAAAATGAAGAGGGGAGGGGTCAGCTTGCCGAGTTGCTCCTGCAGATTAAGTCAGTACTGTTTTCTAAGACGAGCCATGGAGGAAAATAGGACGAGCTAGAGGGCTTGAAAAAGTTGCTGGAGAGATCTCCCAGACGCTATCCATAGTCCATGAAGCGTGGAAGCAGAGGAACGTACAATGTGATTCTGGAAGGGGGACGGATAGTACGCGGCAGCTACCGGAGTGCCTCCCGTACCACTCGTCCCACTACTTCCCGGTCCCTTTGGTGCTATGGAAGCACCAAGCCCAGTGTTGACGACCATCCCGGCGTTTCCTGGTAATCCATGTGGAGATTGCGATTTAGCTGCTTGAAGTCGGTGTTGTTGTTGCTGCTGTTGTTGCTGCTGCTGTTGCTGTTGAAATTGCATATGAGGTTCCGAAGCAGGTGGCGTCAGAACTCGTTGGTGGTGGAACCCTGGTGAGTTAGATGTTGGTGATGATGCGTGAGAAGACGGCGTCGGTCTTGACTGTGGTGACTGAAAGGGCGCGCCAGGTTCTAGCTTCGGTGCGATGCTGGAGTTGGAGCGTCTGGCCTGATGATGTCTGTTCATGATGGCACGTTGGACAGTTGGCGCCTGTGCCATGTTCTGCGGTATATGCGTTGGGCCAAGGTGAGGACTTCCAGTCTTAGCACGTAATTCAGCTTGAACATCAATGCCTAGGAGGTTGTGTTAGTGAATATGTCATCGTTAGTGGAAGTGGATTTCGAGTTTACCTTTCTCCAGTAGGATTCTCTCCAAAAGTGAGTTCTTGTATCTCAGCATGAGACATTCATCAGCAGCACTTCGATGGGCCGTTTGCAAGTTATGAAGATTAGTCTCATGAACACGGATAGTTTCCTCTAATTGCTTGATGTACTCGGTTCGGCGTTCCCTAAAGGCTGCTTGCGCTTGCCGATTACGCTGTTTCCGTTCCTCGGAAGTTGCATATATCTATCAATACCTATTAGTAAAGATAGTTTTTGGTGTATTTAGAATAGTACTACGAACGGGTTTTCGTCCACCCTTTCTTTTCTGTTGACTGGCTCCAGCAGTTTCAAGAGCGGCTCCAGGGTCAGCCTCCGGAGTTGGAGAGTTGAGGTCCATGGAATCCTCGGAGCCCTCTCTACTATGTTCCTTCTTGTCGATAGACATGTCGTCGGCCATTGCTTTGAAACAAGAAGTTTCTTTTCCTTTTCAAGTTCCGACCCACTCTGGCAACGGCAATACAGTGAGTGCCGCGGCAGTCAGTAACAGAGCAAGGCCAGCCGCACTATTCCCACTTTCCACTATCAATGACTTGCAGAAGCTTATTGGGACGTCGGAAGGGTGGCAATGACATCCGCTATCAGATCAGATCAAGGGTAAGGCTGAGGTTGAGGCTGAGGTAGACAGACAGGTGAAGCAAAGTGTTTTGATGCAGTATTGATGGAGTAATAGAATGAAGGAAGAATTGGTCATGAAAACTAAAAGAAGAAGTGAGTGCGTGACTACTGGATATTTGAATTATGCAAAGACTTTGCAGCGAAGACGGAAGGGCCAAGCGGTCGACCTATTATTTAGTGGATTTCGGCAACGGGAACGGTTGTTTGACACGGCCTCAAGGGCAAGGCAAGGCAAGGCAAGGTACAGATAGAAGAGACCGGCGTTGTCCCAGTGGTAGACCAGACTCGCAGCATCTACACACACGAAGTACTCGTACCTACTACCTACTAGGAAAAGACCGTAGCCTCCTCTGCCACCTGCACCGGCACCAGCACCAGTCCCATTCCTCGCAAGCCTCGATTTGTTCCCAGCGACTTGGCCGAGAAGGGCAAAAATAGAGTCCACCCACCACCCGGCACACAGACGTCGAACCGACGCACACGGACTAAGGTAGAGGTAGACATGGATGGGCGTTTCGGGCTTGTCTAGTGGACTTCTCCGCAAAATACGTATGCATTATTGCTTCTATTGCCCTTCGATGGCTTCCATAATCTTTCGATTGCTCCCACAGTAAACTTCTAAAGCCTGCATGCCCCACACGAACTAGGGAAAAAGGAAGGAAGGGTGGTCGCCAGCCATCTACAGTAAGGTACATGCAGTAAAGAAATTGATAGGAGCGACGGGCGCTTACCGTATTATTGGTACAGTAGTATTAAATTTATTTCGGGCGGCCCATGAAGAATCTTCACGGTGCTGCAGGCCTGCAACCCCAGGAATAAGAAGTTTAATAAGCTCTTGATTCCCGCTATTCCTGTACTCTTTGCCAGAAAGGGAAAGGCAGGATTACCACGAGATGAAAGTGTTATCCGGCGAAGATCCGAAGATTACCAGCCGGTCAGGACTCAGTGGAAGTGGTAGTGGCATTGAGAAGTATTTTGTAGGCGAGGGAGGGTTACACCAGTAGGTACACACCCTCAGACACCGTTGGGAGCCATGGCCTTGGATGCCGGGTCTCACTATATTCATCGGGTTTATGGTTTGAGCCTGGAATCGCTTCATCTTTTCATCTTTCGTCTTTCATCTTCCGTCCTTCTTCTCTCTTCTCTCTTCTTTCCCCGCGAGTACTCATCTCCTTCAACGTTACTCTAAACTCCTGATCACACAACCATCCATCATGAACTGATGATGCAAACGACGCCGCGCAGAACAAGGCGTTTTCCCAAGCCGGCCATCTCCGATGTCAGCTGCCCGCCCCGGTAATTTATACATACATGAGCGAGTTTTGCATGGGCTCAATTGGAGTCCTGGTTTGAGAGTTGCGCCATGGCCGCCAGCCGGGTACGGAGTATAGGGATCGTAAGTAAATTAATTTACGGAGGCGTAGGGGGTCGGCCGTGGTCTTTGCAAGGAGGGGGTGAAAAGACTGCTTGTGGCATGATGTGCTCTGAAGCGAGAAAACTTTTCCCTCCAGATTGGCTCGAGCTTCTTGCGGAGGCGGGCAGCCAATTATAATTGGACTACTGTACCTACTACTCCGTACGAAGTAGATAAAGACCGTAAAGCGCCGCAAGAATGGGTCCACGGCGAGCACGGCTACCTTACCTTACTCGAGTATCCATGCATTTTTCACTTGCAGCACGCAGATCAGTGGGAACGTCTCCTCGGGGAGTCGGGGAGTCCCTTATATTACTCCGTACGGAGCACCAACAGTACAGTGAAAACCTTGACGTGAACAATTGTGACGTTCTTCGCTTCACTTTCTATAAGGCTGGCCGGGCTGTACGAAGTACAGTACAGCATGTACCAATGCCAATCCAATACCAGCAGATCTCTGATAAGAGAGATACTCGACTCGAGTACTGTACAGTACCTGTCCTGTATAGGATATGGGTAGATACGATGCCTACCTACCTTACTATCATCGGATTTCCGATTGCTTAACCTCCTCGCATCCTTGTGATATAGTATGAACGAGATACCAGTACCTAGACATCGCCTCTTGTCAAATTATCGTCCAGTCAAACTGGTAAATTAGTTCAAGCCCAATGGCCAAGATGTGCTGTCTCCAGACAAGCCCCGCATTAAGAAGGTCACATCACCACCATCGTGTTGATGAGGGGTTCTCAGCTCTCCCTACATGTATTGATCAACCCATCATGAGGATGCAATTCTGCACGTATTCTGGGGTTGCAAATGGAATATTTTAAAGCTGGCTCAGTCTTCGTGTCGAGCGAATATGTCAGTCATACTTCCAACATGCTGTATGCTCTATCTCCCGTGAGATACATATGGTTTCATTCAGTGTGCGCAAAGTGCCATCCATTCTTTAGTGGCGGAAGATAAGTTGGAGTCACACATATCGGTCCCAAGAATCATCAAATAAGCAATCATTTGATGTCAGGATGAGATGAGACGAGTCGAGACGAGATGGCTAAAGTTGAAGTGGAGTGGAGCGGTTGTGACCTTCATCACGTGGTCAGATATACGTATCCCGGTAAATTCGTTTGTTGACTTCCCAAACGCGCCAATGAACGAGACGTCCTCATTCTCTACTAGCATCCCCACGCAATTGCACTTCCAACTACTACTACTACAACCCCACAGAGATTGGCTTTGGCATTGACTTACGACCTTACCGATACCGTATTATAGTCATAGAGGCCCACGATGGCTCGCCGTTCCTCCAGACTTCGAGGCAATACGCCAACTCAGGTATGTTTGTTTACATTGCACAATAGCGGTATCGTGAGAATTCTGCCCAAACAGCCGACTGACGACAACATCTGAACAGCCGAATAACTATGCCTCCAACCATCTCGAGTCCCTTACTGAGCGCGACGAGACCCCAACAGATATCGCATGGCCCAGCCTTGATACCCTTGCTTCTTCTCCTCCCGCTCCCCGAACTCCCGTCACAGCTACCCGCCCAAAGCCTACTGCCGCAGAGATGCACCCAAGCAAGGCGCACCAAAGTACAACTCAAAAGCCGGACTCTGGCCTAAGACTTGGATTCACGGATATAAAGGCTGCTGGTAATGGTCAACCATCAGGTGTTGCGCAACAATCACCATCAAGGATTGGAATCTCCACACCGTCTTTTGATTTCCGATTTGCTCGCCCAGGCCCTACCCTTGGTCCTGAAGCTCAACAGATGATGGATGAGCTGCGTGAAGAGGCTCTCCGCATCAAAGTCAAGCTAGCGGCTGAGAAGGAGGAGCAGCGACATCGAAGTGGGGAAGGGGCTGCCGTCCTGGGTCGCAAGATTGCTCAGCCAAAGGGCAAGGTCGGCCGTTACAGTGATGTTCATCTGGAGCAGTTCAAGAAGATGGACTCAATTGCCGATCACCCATCTTCATTTCGAGCACAGCCTGGTCGATTCACACCCACCACGACCAGTCTCAAACGCACACAGTCAAAGGCGAAATTGGATGAGGCAGAGGATATTCCTAGCAAGATCGCATCGCCAACAAAGACCAACGATTCCGCGCGAGTGGAGAATACAGCACCGGCTAAGCGTGCACGAAGAACTATCAACGATGATACTTCAGCTGCTCGGCCTGTTTCTAGAGACACCCCAGCGAAGCCAACTACACCAGGCATCCCTCGATCACAGTCAGGCTTTCTTGCGGCTATCACAACCCCTACTCAATCATCTCTAGCTCGAGCTGCTGGTGCTAAGACTCCCAGCACCCAGATCCCTACTTTGTCAAGATCTCCGTCAAAACCAAGCTTGATTGGCACACCTCGAACCCTTCCAAAGTCTGCAACTACCACTAATCTAAAATCCGAGTCGAGGGGGTTTCTCCGCAGTCCTAGCAAGTTTGATCGTGTAAAGTCGCTCTTTAGACAAGCCAGCTCTAGTATGAAGAAGCCAACTGTGAAGCCATCTTCTATCCCCTCCTTGACCAGAAGTCCTAGCAAGCCAAATCTTGATAGGGCTCTTCCTTCGGTCCCTACAACACCTATCAAGTCTGTGGCCTCAAAGCCTGTAAAGCATGTCAATTTTACACCAGATACGGCCAATAAAAATGCTAATACCTTCCAAAATTCGCCATCTCCAGTCAAGCCTGGTCTTCCTCGTTCGGCTTCCAGAATCATCCTCAACCCAAAGTCGCCTCACACCAAGATGAAGGCCAAGGAAGCTCAATATCCCGAAATTGCTGGTAATTCAAACATCGCAAGCCATTCGCGAGAGGTAGAATATCCTTCTTTGGCTGGTGTTCGTCAACTTCCAGCAGCCATGCGATCCGGACCAACACCACACCCACCACCATCCGTCCCTGGCACGTTTACTTTCCGCAGCGATCATACTATCGATTTTGGTGTATCACCCAAACGCTTCGGATCATCTCCGGGTCAGGCCAGCGTACGCCAGGTTCGACAAAGTATTGTTCCCAATATTCCAGGCAGCTTTCCTAGCAGCAATAAGGAGAATGACCGCGCTCTTCCTTCTGTCCCTCACGGAATGTCCAACAAGAAGCGCCGCCGTATCACCTCTGATGATGAGACGGAAGACGACCTCGATCATTCACCAAAGAAGCGCAAGGCAGCCGCTGCTGAAGGTCCAATGCTTATGGCCCCCAGATTGCACGCTACTCCAAAGTCTCGGCTCAACAGTCCGTCTAAGAGTCCGGCCAAGAAAGCTGGCTTCTTGAGCATGAGCAGACTTAACATGCTTTCCCAACCCAAGGACAGGAAGTAGGAATATGATGATACGTCCACCTTTACGATACAATTTGCGTCTCACTATTGGTTCTTAGCGTCAAGGCGTATATTTGGCGTTATATGTTGTTTACGTGGGGTTGGGCGTCATGCTTTCACTGCAACCTGGACATTGATATGATGGACACTGGAATATCTCGATGTTCGTGTCTTCATGTTCAGCCTCGATCATTTACATAATGTCATTACGAGCACATACTACTATCCTTTCTTTTCTTGTATGAATCATTGCTCTTGAGACATGTTGGTGTAGTTTGGAGAATCGTTCCTTCCTCATATGACGGATATGAGCACCTCTTGTCACGAAATTGAAAAAATGTTTAAGAAATTAGCTTTCCACTATCTTGAAATGTTGCTTCCCTGAAGCTTTTAAATGTTCAACTCTCGTAACCATCCTCCCTAGTCTTCGTGCGTATCCTACCGCGAAAGCGGTTCAACCCGAGTTGAGATTACATTCTCACCTTATACATTCATTTATAGACTCGCTACATCTTGCACTCGTCTGTCGTTTTCGCCTGAAACATCAGCTTTCGATCATTAATTAGCCATCACTACTCTTAACCTCGCCATCAACAACTCCATGCCTCTCAACACGCTCCCACCAACTCTATCCTTCCGCCCCTTCTTCTGCGTCCTTGACGCCTCCCAGTACGAAGCCCGACCATGTCCGAATCACCACTCCATATCCGCGCCGCAAGCCCCATCCCCATCCCAGCCCCCAAATTCCCAATCACAACCCCGGAGCCATCATTCATCTGCACCATCTGCTGGCAGCCACAGTTCCTGCCCTCGCGGCCCAAGCTCCTCGGCACTTCGGCTCGCATTGTATGTCGTGCCTGCTGGCGGGCTGTTCTGGACTTGAGTATCTGCGTAAGAACAACGGGGTTTTTTCTTCATATTATACTCCGCCTTCCCATCATGGTTTATCTCTCCTGTACTCCGACTCCTCCTGATACACTTCTCAAGACGGGAACTTGTACAGTTGTACTTCCTCTTCTCTCAAAACAGTTTTGGATGGGAAATAGCTAACTCTCTCGTCATGCAGTGGGTGTGTGGGGAATGTATTGTGAGGGGAGACGAGGTGGTTAGTTTGGGCTGGTGCTTTTGGCATTCGGGCTGTTTTGGGTGTTTGGTCTGCGGGGGGAGGATGGATATACCGAGCGGTAGTGAGGGAGAAGGGGAAGAAGAACAGAAGGGGCATGCGAGTGGGAGATGGGGATCTGAGGATAGTGGCATAGGTGTTAAGAGGAGGCATCTGGGGGTTGAATTGACTGAGATTCCGCTTTGTCGTGTTTGTGAGATTGAGACTGCTGGAGAGAGTCAGGGACAGGTTTTGGAGAAGGGATTGCAGAATATGGATCGTTTTGATGGGGGGCTGAGTCGGGATCGGCTGCAGATGTTGAGTGATGATGGGATGATAAAAAGGTCGAAGAGGAGGAAATTGCAACCATGGAGACGAGTTCTTGGTGTACAGAGCGAGCAGAACCCTGCCGATCGTGATGTGAGTTTATGGTTCCTCGGGACTATTTGGTACTGATAAAGGTAGTCTGGAGAGTCGCAATCCTCATTACTTCTGAATGCTGCGGATATAACGACTTCAGAAGATGGCACTGAAGATGATGTTTCTTGTCACGGTGACATGGAACTGGCAGAGTTGGGTCCTTTCGAGCCAGAGACTAGACCTGAGATTTACGTCTCGATTTTCGATCCCGTTAGAGAACTAGCCTTCGAATCGAGCCAAACCAAACCTTTGCCTAGATGGATGCAGCTACTTCCCAACAATGTACATAGGAGGAGAGAGAAGCGGCGCAGGAGGTTCGACGGTTATGCAGAGAGCTCTCATGCTCATGAGCTTAGAGTTCTGGGAAGCACATGCTCGGATGTGTATCATGACTGCGACCTATCTTCCCTTGACAGTATGGAAGAAGCATCGAAAGACACGACATCCAGATACTCGGCAAGCAGAACATCCACATCTTCCCCTATCCCGAAACAGCCAAAACATCGAGCGACTATATCCTTCGATACCGGAATCAAAAAGGACCGTAAATTCGAGGGCTTGATACTCTGTAGACGACCACAGAGTACCGGATCGGCAGATATAACTCCAAGCACTTGTCTTCCTACAGCCCTGCCAGTACCTCCGGGGCAGCGCACTCCCTTTCCTCGATTGTCGAGACCTAACTTGGAACGTAATTCGTCGTCATCGTATTTCTCACGCAGCATTAATATTAGGGATGCTCAAGGTTCATCCTACGGAGCCCAGGAAACGGCATCGAGCTTCGAAACATCGTCGCCTATTGCTCCATCGGACGGTCCTTCATCTGCTCAAACCTTGAGGGAACACTCGGCTGGTCCCGTTTCTACTACGAATATTTCCGCTACCAAGATTGAAAAGTCTATAACAAACGAGCCGGAACAAATCCTCCAGAAGATTAAGAGGCAGAAGATTGCTCAGGCTGCTGAGGATAAGAAAAGTTTAGAAACCCAGAAGATTGAGGACGAAGTTGATCGCAAAAGGGAGGAATTGAACAAGGAGTTGAGGCATTTGTTTCGTAAGGAATAGATTGTATTCGAAAGTTATGATAGAATGGAAGAAAGTATTGTTACCTTTTCAAAGTTGTGACTTGGCAATGATTGGTAACCCTGTAATATCATCTAAAGGGGGTTCTAGCGCAAGGCTGAGTGCCCCACTATAAAGCATGAATGGCACAGACCGGCACCTGTACCAGAACTTCAAAAGGCTACGAATATATCATTCATAGTTCATCCTTCTCCATCACTGCATACCCTACCTAAGCATGGCGCCCGTGGGAAAATCCGACCACGATGAGGTTGAGAGTGAGGATATATATCCCTTAATTACAAAGCTAGGGCACGTCTGACAACAAGCACAGAACAACTCAAAGGAGCACTCCAAGATCTATACCAACTAATGGTTCAAATAAACACCTACGACTCCTCCTCATCTCGGCCTACCAGAGCAGTGCTCGAAAACACTATGTCCGTTCTTTTCCCCTATCCCTCTTTGCCCCCTACTCATCCTATACTATCCAACAATTCAAAGCAAGGTTAGATGAACTAACCCCTTCTCGCCATCCAGAAACAACTTCGCATCCTCCCTCCGCACAATCCAAGCCTCGTCCTCGCGGCCCCTACCCCACATCCCCCCAGAGTTAATCGACTACGTCGATAACGGCCGGAATCCAGATATCTATACGCGCGAGTTCGTGGAGCTGGCGCGCAGGGGCAATCAGCTTATGAAGGGCAAGATGGAGGCGTTTGGGGATTTTAGGGATGTGTTGGCTAGGGAGATGGTGCAGGGCATGCCGGAGTTGGAGGGGGATGTTGCGAGGG
>NW_022157341.1:0-41516 GCF_007821495.1 Lachnellula hyalina
CCCTAGGCTTCCCTAGACTAGGACTTGTAATAATCAGGGTAGGCGTAACATGCCACCTCTTAGCCATCTTAATTTATTGAGTAGTGTAGTAGCGCAGATCTATTTGCCTCGATAATAACCACAGAGATTAATGTTTCACTCGCCAGTGGCACCCTCAGCCGCACCCCCCCACCTCAGTGATTACGGAATGGGATAGCTGACAGGGTATAACGTTCTGTGTGTCCTGCACTCGCACCCCCTCTTAAGCTCCCTCTTTTCTTATTAGTGCAGGTGGCGCATAATATGTGAAATTCATATGCACATAAGCAAAAAATACTCAGCACTGCCTACCTCCATAGCCTTGGGGGAAAACATGGCAATGCCCCCCCTCCAAAAAAATGGTGAAAATACCACAAAGTGAATGCATGCTATGAACAATCTGAAAACGGCAGACAACAGATAGTAGGATATCTTCTACACAGCAGTTCTGGATCTTAGTGTTACCAAAGTGGGTATACCTTCTTTATTCCATTCCTAAACCCGCGTAGAATTTTGAATTAATGGGGGTATCATGAAAAGACAAATAGTTTCAAGATTATCAGCCGCCATGGAAATCCTAGATGATATCAAGGATGCCCTCACTCATCATAATACCGAATTTGACCACACTCTCGGGTACATTCTCGATGAAGTCAAATTGGACGTGGAGCTGGATCTAAGCGAACTGAAAATGGCGGCCAGAAATCAAGGAGCACCAGAAGCAACCAGCCGAGCTGCGTCCTGAGTGGATCTCTGCAATCGAAAGAAAGTATTTCAATGTCGCCGTGAAGAAGATAGAAGAAATATTTAATCTCTCCAAATCGATTTTAGGAAAGAAAAGCTTTCAGGCACTGGAATCGATGTACTACCTTGCTTGGACAAAGTGGTCAAAAGGGAGTCTGGAAGACCAGCAGGAGGCACTGGACATGCTGTCAAAATTCAAGGACATTGATGAGAGGCTTCTTGCTTCTGATCTGCTAAAATATGTCAAAAACGCAGAAAAATTATGGTCCAGCAGCTTGTCGGAACGATCAAGAGTACAACAGCAAGAAGAAGAAGCTCCACTGAACTCCGATTAATTTTGAATGTTTCTTCTTTCTGTGGGTAGCTGAAAGGGGGTCTATTCTAGTAGATCGTTCAAACACATTGGACGGCATACAGGCTGTTTTGTTTCTTGTCGTCTTTCTCGTACGAAGTTCTTTGAGTAGTGGCTGGTAAGGGGCAGCTTGGCAGTTTTTTTGAGCTACTGCTAATTATTTGTACCTCTTTAACTGTTTTATGTTTTCATTCTAGCTAGACTATGCCAAATATCACTTATACACGCAATATACTTAGGATGGCTTGGATTCGCTATATCTTCAGTTCTCAGGAAACATTTCATAGCTTTCTTGTCGATATCTATATATCAAGTCATGATAAAGAGGAGAGCATGCCAAGAGGGAGTGCTAATATCTCGAAATGGTTTTACTACTCTGCTATAGGGTTTTTGTCCGACCTGACAGACGGGCATGGATTCGACAGCACTTCCAGCGATATTTAATAACCGTGCAGAAGTATATGATCTAGCTAGTCACCTTGTGACGGAGAATATGGTCCAGGTCGAAGAAGGCGACGGGGATGACTTTTCCAATCCCGAGCGGCAATGCCGCAAACGGCGTACGAGCTTCGACGGATCCTTGCTTTTGGGCAAGCCGAGTGGGTTGGCATTGAGATTCATAGGAGCGGGGCACTGGATGGCAGCGAAGCGGGGACGCAAAAGAAGATCAAGGATATCTCTAGCGTTGTCAAACAGCTCATGATTACGTTTCCGAGCCAGCTAACAATCCTTCGGATCGAGAAGCGACAAAGCCAGTCCATTGCTCATGATCTCAGGCCGTATTGGGACACGCCTAGTCCGGAAGCGCGAGACAAGGTTCGCAGCTCAACGGCGTCGTTTACTGAGTTTATGCAGACTCGAATCGAGGAGTGGACACGGGAGACGGCAGGCGAGGGTGAGACGGAGCTCGTAGTGTAGTTTAGTTCACTAGAAAGGATCTCCTTGTGAAATATTATGTTCTAACTTTTTAGTACTATACTATAACATTTCGAACTGCCGTGTGTATTTCAATGCAATTTAATCCAGTGCCATCGTCCTACAAGAACCGTCTGTATATCGCGCTATACCCTAGTGGAGTTGTGGGTAATGAAGGAAGAAGGTTCCTGGACTGTCCAGTTCAGGTGGGAGATGTGTGACAGGGCGAATGTCCCAGTCAATGTACCCTGGGCAGGTCAGCGAATTCGCAGGTAGATCGCTTGCGCGGGGCCTTCTCAACGCTAGCAGAGCTACCCCCTACTAGCTAAAGTTGTTACACTAAAGCACCCATGGTATTATTACAGACAGCAGGTCTTGCCCATTCCCCGACATTATTTTCGCTACCACTTTTCCCTCCTCAGACTCCTCCGAGCCTTGAATCTCAACACGTATCAATTGCCATTCAGCCTTTTTAAACCCCCATCTCCATCTATTTTTTAACGACATATCAGGTCCTCCATCGTTTTGTTTTGGAGCCCCAGGTCAACGGTCAAATTAAAGATGCTCCCTCTAGACTGGCAAGCCGTGCAATGGGGCAGCGGGTGCGGAGATGGCATCTTTATAACCATCATGCTACATGGCAAACGTTTTCGCGTATCTCTACTTCCCCCTTCCTCCCCAAATACCATTGAAGGGCCTCTCATCTCAAGATTCGACTTGATCCCACATGAAGATGAAGAACGATCTTTCGCCATTCAACGCGAAATCGAGTTACTTGTCTATGAAGCGGGAGGATCGATCTGGACTCGACTAGCTCCCCCCACTCCTAACGAGCCAGAGCCTTCGGATTTACACTCTCATTTGTACCCGGAGACCTTCGCCTTCCGCTTCGTCACTAAGGATGGGAAAGCGGAATTGATACCGGACCAAATAGAAGGAGGACCCGACCACCACCATCCTTCCGGCAACAGAATTGTTAACGACATAGGATTGCCCCAATATTCTTCCAAAGACATCCGCGTACTTGAAATTTTCGCTGGGCAGGGGGATATTACCAAAGTCTCGGTAGGAGGAACAGAGATGTGTTGCAAGAGCGGCGAGGAGGCTTTCTTTAAGGGCCTTGAACGTGAATTCGGCTGTCTTCATACGATAGCGAGATCGCACCTTGCTAATTCGATTCGAGTACCCAAACTTCTTGGTCTAGTTACGTTAGCGGAGACGGAGGAGATTATTGGTATTCTGGAAGAATACATTCCTACGGGGAACCCATATGCCCTGGGGAATCTGGAGGACCAAGAGGGTTCAGAAGATGGGGCAGAGCATGAAGGAATGGATGTTGAGGGAGTGGAGGTTGAGGAAATGGAGGCTTCGACGGAAAGAAGGAAGAAGTGGGGGGCTCAAGTCCGGGAGACTGTTAATTTACTTCATGAAATCGGGGTTACATGGGGCGATGGAAAGCCGCACAACGTGCTCATACACAAGGAAACGGATGATGCATGGGTGGTTGATTTTGGGGGTGGTTATACACGTAATTGGGTTGATGAGGAGTTGATGGAATCTTTGCCAGGTGATGAGCAGGCGGTTGGCAAGATTCTCGAGTTCTTGGAAGCTCAATGAGACTTATGAGGAATGACAGCCCTGTCGTACACTGGTGACTTAACTGGCTCGCTCCCAACGACGTGACAGATGAAAGCGAAGAAAAGCCGCCGGAGAAAGTGCTTCAGGATAGCGTTAATGTCTTCTTTATTCTCATCTGGTTTGTCCATAGCAGCTTTGATTACATCAAATAGAGGTTTCTGCTATGATTCCGTTGGCTGGATAATGTGTTTCGGGACTTGGTAAGATGGCTCTCTTTATGTAAAATGGCCATCCGTAACGTAGACTCGGTAGTAGAAAACGACAAGCAGTGTCCAAGTATTGAAATATTGCACAAGAGCTGACGCCATTTTGTAATAATGGAATGCATTAGATTTTCCAGTGGCTCCTGTATAGAACTCGTGGAGGATAAACGCACGCTGACAGGTCATTTTTCGGTCAGGTGAGGCCTCGCTCGACAGCTTGTATGCCTCATGCAAGAGAGACTTGGTAGCATTATAATGCGTACAAGCACGGGATCGCAAATGCCGCCCTCTTCTAGCTTACGGTCTGACGGCAGCTTATAAGAAGAGTAGATCTCTGCGTTTAATAAGTCTTTCAAATGGAACGGGAACCCCGTGCTCTCTAGCCACGGTACCCGTGCTGACCGGGAATCCCCAAAGTCGTGGACAATTCCAGCTTTTGTTGCGAGTCCCTCCTTCAACTTCTGATAATCTTCCTCGATCTTTTCAAAGCATGTCTTTTTACCCTCGGTCAAGGACATGTCGCCTTCAGCAGCAGCAGATAGACTCTCTTCTCTTCTGTCCTACTATTGTCTACAACGACGAAGTAGTCAATTAGACCTTTAGCTGTAAAGTACGTCTGGAGCTTATATTCCCTCCATAGTGCGCTCTTCTTGTTGTCACAGGCCGGTCACGTGTGGTGCCTATTCCTCTAGGTATATATATAGTATGATAGTACCCAGTAAGGAACTTAGTATTGGCCCCTTTTTGGGGATGTCTGGCGCAATTGTAAAGCTATTTAACTATACGTCCTACAACACTCGTGAGCCGCAGCTTCGACCTAATGGACAGATGGCATATGTTCTCTCATGACAGGTTGCGTAATAACAGGTCGACTGTATACAGACAAAGCTAGAATAACACTCCAAGCTACTCATTACCTGACATCGGCCCTCAATCCCTGGCTTATTTTCTTTTAAATCAGCAGTAGACCTTAGACTATAGCTGCAGAGCTCGAGAGTAGCCTTGAGTTCGGCACCTAAGAGTCGGTGTGGCTCCACCTGCAAGTGATCCTCTAGGCTCCGACGACCAGGAATAACACAGACTTACATATATGGCATCGACGACTTGATGCTCTTGATTGTAGAAAAACATAATGTTGGCATGTTAGGAAAGCTGGTTATAAAGTAGAAGTTAGCTCGTAACAAAAGTGCTCTTTCACCGGAAAGTCGCTTAGTCAAAAGTTTCTTGACCAATTGCAACTCGCTGTTTTGCTCTTTCCGCGAAAGAGCACCCTAAAATAATTGGTGGAGGACTTTTTACACTAGCTGAACTTTTAGCTACACTGGTCTAGCTGGAACCCGCCAGCCGATCGATCAACCGATCATCCGCTAAATACTTCACTGGAAAGGATTTCCTTTATGCAATATTATATTTTAATGTTCTAGTACTATGCTATAACATTTAGAACTGCCGTGTGTATTTCAATGCATTTTAACCTAGCTGCAATCGTCCTGTTCGGGGAATGCTTACGCGCGCGCTACCTAAGTACCCGGCCTGGATTGACCCACCGCGCGCTTAATAAGCCCACGTTATTAGTGGTCGTTCTGGTAGAAAAGACCCTCTCATAGTTCAAGTCACGTATACAACTTAAGGTCGAATGTTTGAAGCCTCAGAGATGAAACATCGTTTTTACGCGCGCCTCTACTTCTATTTATAATGTTGGTTTTAAAGTGGGATAACACATAGGTATAAAAGCTGCTAAAGCCTTCTCTATATTATTTATATCCCTATCAATATAACTACTCTTGGCTCAATTCTTAACTATTTTCTATATTTGCCTGTTTACACATACTACTCAACCCTTTCTCTATATCCTTTCGATCTTAGGAAGACCATGTCTTCGAACAAGAACCGTCTGTATATCGCGCTATACCCTAGTGGAGTTGTGGGTAATGAAGAAAGAAGGTTCCGGAACTGTCCTTTCACAATGCCTGATACGAGCTAACATTACCAGATTCCATTGGGCGTTCCTGATTGGACCGAAAGCGGAGAAGAGTGTCGTCCCTGGTGTTCGTTATCACGTGAAGAACATGTACATGGGCGGATGGCAATATGAGGAGAAGGGTGTCGACGATGTCCGATCAACGAATACATTGCTCGCGCGTTTCGTCATTGGAAAAGTGGAGGATGAACGTCGGCTGATCGATCTTCTTCGAAATCTACCAGTCGTTAATGGAGACCCAAATTGGAGGTGTCGCAGCTGGATTGCGAAGGCTCTTACGGAAATTGCGAAAGACGGGAAGTGTGTTGGCACTTCTGAGCTGAATTGGGGGCACATTGAGGCATTCGCAAGACAATACGTCGCTCAAAAAACTGCTGCAGGAAGGTACGCAACGGCAGAGGATTTATTGAAGCCCAAACCAACATATGATTTGCTTGGGCGAAAGGAGACTGTGCCTTGAGCCAAAAACATTTGCCTCCAGCCAAGATCAGATCACCGTATTGTATTTTACTAGCTTCACCACTCTCCCCACCATTTGCAGCGTGTTCTTTCCATTTCTAGTTCCTCGGGATAGGGATCGAGCAACGAAAGAAGAATACCTTGATATTCACTTCTAAGAAGATTTCCACGCCACGCAGATGTGTATTCCCAGTAAGAAGGATACCAGCCTGAAAATTCCCAATCAATGATTCCAACTATCCGGTCCCCACGAACTAAGATGTTAAATGGATTCAAATCGCAATGTGTGAAAACTGGGGCTGGCCATAGGGCATCTTGTTTAACAATCATGGCTCTGACGTCGTCGGCCTCTTTTTGGGTGACGTGATCGCCTGTCTCTGTTGCTTTAAGATTTCTTCTCAGCCAGAGGTGAAATTCTTGGATAGTCTTGAAGGGTCCAAAGCGCGGGGTGCCGTGTGGTAGGCGGGAATCGTACATGGAACCACCAACGCAGCTCTCTACTCCCGTATTTGGTGGGGGCTTCAAAGCTCGAAGCTCTTGGATCATATGCTTTAGCTGCGAGAAGATTTTCTGAAGAGACTCTTTGGATAATTTTCGCCAGGCAGCTGCCAAAGTCTCGCCTTGAATTCTCTCCATGACGAGATATGCTCTGTTTTTGTGGAGAAAGGAGCAATAAACTTTGGGAACAGGAATCGATGTATGTTGAGCGACATACTTCATCGTGACAGCTTCTGTAAGGTGTACTGAATATCCCGTTTTGAGGATTTTATGCTTGGTGATTGGTACACAGGGGCCGTCCCGATCAAAGAACTTTGCTGTTGTATGAAGTGCTAGACGAGCTAAGAAACGACGAGGATAAGTGTCATTGATGGCCAAGGCTTCGCTGCCTTCATGCTGAACTTCAAAATTGTTCGCAGGGTTGAAATAAGGAACTGCCATCGCGAGTCCATTTATGGAGTTTCGAGAGTTATGGAAATAAACTACATGCAAATGAGTAAGTGAAAATTAAAGTATATGTTGAAGTTAGTAGACGTACCGTATTTCTGTCTTTGGCGTATTTGAAAAGCGGATTTTCTCGCCGACGTACTTTTCCTCTTAACGGAAATTCAGCCTTCTGATGTTCCTCGACGTGTCTTTCAGCTTCGATATACTCGGGAAACGCAATGACTTGTGAGCATACGTGGAGGCTTTTGTGTCCGCTGGTGAGGTGTTGAAGGTAAGTTCACAAATATTGAAAGGGGGGAGTCGTCCCTTAGAGGAAAGCCGTATCACGCTAGAGAACGGGAACAGCCGATTTGTGGATCGCCAAATATTTTTCGGCGGCTATGTGGACTTGGCAAATACTCGTAGTCACTTAGTAAGCGCACACTCAGTAAACGCTCAAATTATTGCCCTATCAAAAAACCCTAAAAGTTATTAACTTTTATATTTTATAATATATTCGGATAATCTGCTAGCAGATCACAATACTTCTAGAAATAAATCACGTTCATATCACGTGCCAGTGCCCAACCCAGAGAGAGAGAGAGAGAATTAAAACGAAATGAGGCGCAGACAGGAGCGGAGTACGGAATCGTGCTAAGACTTGTTTCAAAGTTAAGATGCCTGTCGGATATAGCTGTTTTTATATGTGCTTAGCCGCCTGACAACTTCTCTTATTTACTATGTTTATTATTATCTAATAGTATAAGACCGCTTCTATTATAAGCTAGTAATATATAATCTAAGGTTATTTCTATTTTATAAGAATACTTTTTAAATAGGTTAGATTATAAATTATATTCTTTAGCTAGTTTTTATTGGAATGGGAGCTGTATTCCGACCTTTATAGTCATGTGACATCATGTGATTTAGCTTAGTCAGCAGAAGTGGCATAACCACTTCTGTTTGCAACACTATAATGAATGCTAAGCATTATTAACCAAATACCAGAATCAAGTCTATACTACGTAGTAGAGAAGGGATCACATATCATATCTGTGATACTAATAGTTTTAAGATTAAATAAATACAGTATAGCTATAGTCTTAATTTATATATAACTTTTACTAAATATTAGCTCTACTATAGTATCTCTAGTCTTTAAGAGTTCTATAGTTTATATAGCTTCTCTGCTACTTACCCTACGCTTATATTATATGAATCATTGTCATAGAATTATCCTAGGCGAATCGTACATTTCGTTGTTACCAACTTAGGAAGACATTCTCCTGCCCCTGAACGATAATAATTTAAATCGTTCTCTCCCCATTTGCCATCAGGCCGTGGAGTAGTACGCTGGGCAAAAATCACATAGCTGAATGTAAATGAGCCGATCCGCTCATAGTGTTCGCCAACTTCCCTGACAACGATGGCAGTCACTTGATCAGAACTATTGTATTTTCTGGAGGTCTCGGAAATCGACAATAGAAGCACCGTGTATGACTGGTCAAGAGGGTCGCAGGGTTCTTCGCCTGGAGAATATGGACAGCAGACTAGCTGGCCATCTTCAAGCTGTATTATAGCATGCCGCTGCCCATCCACATACCTGCATCTTCTCTTCGCCTCCACGTCCAATTCTACGCTGGCGATTGTGCATGTGATTGTCGAAGCTTCTACCGTAAGAAATAACATCCCGTGCGATGGTTGTCGTAAGAGGAGATTGGGCAAAGCATCGAAACTGGGGAATCTTGTAAGTTGGTTTACGCTATCGTCGACCCATATTTTCACGTTTTCGGGTTTGATTTGAGTGGTTCCGGATGGATACTCAGTCCATCCAGCCCAAGTCCAACTTGGGAATTCTGGTCGTCGTTTCCCCCGCCAAGAGTGTGACCAGCAGAGACCCATTGCAAATGAATGCTCGGCGGTTAGGGATTTCCATTTCACGTCATCAAGTGCGTAAGGGTTTTGTAGAATAGCCGCTGCGGACATGATGGGAATTCCCATGAAATGAAAAACTGGACACGGACTCTTCGCATAAGTCTGAAGAATCCCTTGTATCGCATTTATTGTATCCTCTGGGAAGCTAATTTCCCTCGAGGCATACTCCTGGATAAATTGCGAGCCTTCGTAGCGTCCAGTTCCGGGACTTTTGTGGTGGAAGATTCTTGATAGCCTATGCTTCATTTGCGGAGGTTCCGTATGGCGTTTTATAGAAACTCTATCGAGCGGCTGTATCATTGATTCTGCAAGGTACATGCCATTGCATTCGAATGATACCTCATTATCCGTAAAAAGTAGGCGCCGTCTCGATAAAATGCCCTCTTGATAAGTCCAGGCTCTGCTCGCCCACTTCGAGGAGTTCACTCGGTTACTGGCGTGAGGTTGTATGGAAACAAGGAGGTGACTGCCAAGATCTAGACTATGCTGTGGCTTTCGGGTTTTGGTTCCAACCCCAGGAAGTCCATAGCTTGAATCCTCCCCCGCTGCTGCCATTATTGTTGCCACCGCATTGTTATAGATTACATCCATCTGTCTGATCTGGTCGAGCTTATCGGGCCCGTCTTCTTGATCAATACAATATCTGTCGACCCACAGGTATCGGTAGTCCAGATTCAACGTCACCACAATGCTATCCTCAACAACTTCTGGATATTTCGGGACCTCGGAACGTTTAGGATCATTGTCCTCAACAGTGATGGCACCTACCTTGCCCCAGACATATGACAGGGCAACGTATTGACAGTCTTCCGGGGACGCAACAACACATCGCGTCCTACAGTCAACAACCCTGAGAGCTTTGACAACTTTGGCATGCATTGGGGAGCACAACTCGTCGTGGTGCTCGCGACAGTAGTTGATTGCTTCTTTCGCAAACCCATCGCACCAAGATGCCGCAGAGACATGGCGAACCCTCCACGGGGAAGAAGATTTAGCATCAGCAAAATATCCGCACCTGTCCTCGCAGAGGCAATTGTTGGTCTCGCGTTGGACGACGCGCAGCATGTAGCTGAGCTCATTATCGATGTCGTGGAAGTCCGCGTCACCATCAGTGCCGATTGCTCCGCCGTTAAACCACAGGTTCACAGTAGATATGGCCCGGAGATGGCAAGGTATGTTGCTTTCAGCATCACTGCAGTCAGGACCTTGTGGATGAGCCATCATCCCGAAGAATCGGCACAAGGAACACGTTGACGCGAGCAGTTCTGCCTTTGTTGCTTCAAGCTGTAGAACTTCGACGCCATACTGAGAAGTATAATAATCTGACGCTCGAGTATCGAAAAGATCTTTGAATTTGATTGCCGCGCATCTTGGACATAGATGGACATCGATTGAAGATGCAGTCGGGGCTACAGCTGTGGGCAGTACTGAGAGCTCTGAAACGCTCTCCATATTGATATGCAATTAACAATTAGATGGCCAAAAAGATATATAAAACAACAAGAAGTACAGCTTCTTGACCATAATTCAATGGTGAGCGATGATATATGTATGTATAGAAACCAGACAAACTTGAAACAAAGCTAGTTCCGCCCATGGTCCGTGCCGACCCCCAAACCCAACCCAACCACGAACGCAATTCGGACAAGACTCTGTATTCAGTTTCTTGCTCTGAGTTAATATGAACCACTTTTTTTTATTCACCGGATCTACGAGTGTAATAACTAGATTCGTAAGTTCCAATTGACAGATAACTCCTTGATATTACACTCTAACCCCCTTCGCACTCCTATATCTCCCCATAACCCAGGTCTTCCAAGTAAAGCATTTGCGCAAACTACCCCACATGCTCATGCGAGAACAACCCCGCTCGCTTGCCCACAGAAAGCCAGTATTTTTCATATATATCTTTAGCGCTCAATCTAGTCGCTGGGAGAGCGGCCCTGGTTTGCTTTGTATCGATGGCGAAGGTGTGAGCGTTGTTTTCCCAGCGAGGGATAGGGAGATGAAGTTTTGCTCACCGGCATAGGTCCATGACAAGTTGGTAGCAGGAATATCAATACTCTCAAACCAGCGATTCTGCACCCGCCGCGAGAAAAAAACGCCGCCCAACTCACTCTTTCGCCAGAATACCCACCAATAATGGAAGAAACAGCTCCTAGCACCCGCCAAGCAAGAACGAAAAGAGCAGGATAAACCCCATTACTACATTCAAAGCCCCGCCTCGCCTTTGATATATCTACACATATAAATCCAAGGATTGAAAGCCATCCAAAACGCCATGCTTGCTCAACTCAAAGTCGGGTATAATGCCCCCTCAATTATGATCTTGCTGAATCCTTCCGTATATGTCATCTCGTGGGCTCTTTCCAAATCGCGATTCATATCCGGCTCGTCTGGCCTCTCGCCTCTCATCAGCAACCACCATCATCTCTGTAATCGACCCTACTGCTGTGGCGATGGCAATCTCAGCATATTCGGTGCCGTGGGACTGCGTCGCCACTGGCACTAACTTAAGTCGAGATGCGCTGTAAGTTCAATGGCGACTCGGGGCGGGTTGTGGGGCTCTTCGAATAGAAGGTATCGATGGACAGTATCGACAGGGCGCTACGCTCCCGCCGGTAGTGCGTGCTACTGGCTGATATGCTTGCTGCATCGCCTAGAAGTCCTTCCAGCTCGGAATCATTGCTGTTGGCGGGTAACCTCGTGCCATCATGTCTTGTAACGCCCAAGTCACCGTATGACACCGAACTCACAGCCCGCGCCCTCTCTTTTTTAACACTCTCATGCTCCGCCCACAATTCATCTACTGTACACTGCCCGCTAGCACTACTCGTCGCTCTAGCCCTCTCCTATATATCCCTCAAGGCGACATAATCACCCCTCTCCCTCGCTTCATCGTAAACGCCGCCGTTCTTCCCGCTCTTCATTTTCGCGCCGTTGGGCGATACGTACTTGATATAGCCTCCATCTGGGCTTCGCGGAAGAATTGAGGATATACTGGCTAGTAGAGATATTAGAGTGGATATCTTTCCACTCTCCTACCCCGCCTAGCTGGCGAGATGTGAGTTTTGAAATGTTGGAACAATCCGCCTAGCAAGTCAAAGATTTATCAGCACATTGGCGATGTTCCGCAAGGCAAAGCACTTCGACGCCTTTATGTAATGAATGCAAAAGAATAATATACACTATAAATATTTCAATTCTAGCTATAGTTGCTGAATAGTCTGTGTAAGTTTTTAATATAACAAAACGTGGTAAGTAAGAAGCGTGGGAGTGGGTAATGCCTCTGTAAACCCTGTATCTCCACGCCGCTGCCGCCGGATTGTCTCTGCTTGTATTGGCATCAAATGAACGGTACACTAGAAAGTGTCTTCATATATAATTATCCAATATTCATTAACAAATAAGTCCACGTTCAGTGCAGGGCCCTCTGAGGGAGGGTATAGTAATTGTTAAACACTGGTCACTGAAGCCCTGTGAAATGCAAGCACTGGCAACCTACTGCACGACAAGGAAACCACAGTCAGTTTTTAGATATTGACTCGCAACTGTAGATCGAAAGGTAGACACAGACATGGACTAAGCGAGTAAGATCAGGGGAAAGGAACCAGACGTGCCATGACAATCAATTATAGGGAAAGCTAACAATGCATTGAGACTATAGATACCTGTTACTGGTATATGAACGACACCCGCAAAACTCGAATCCTCCACACGAGAATGCAACTGATAAATAACAATATGCAGTAAGTACCATCAAAACCATCATCAAACTATATAGCCTGCGTGTCAACTTCAACCCTTACTTCCGCTCAAGCTGCAAGCCCCCATACGCCTCCCGCCCATTATCAAGTGGCCCATCAGCCAAGTCAGCGTCCTCTCCTTCATCATCCACCAACCCAACCGAACCATAAAGCTGCGTGACTAGAGCCCCAACCAGAATCCCAATCATCATCGGCCCGAAAACATTCTCAGCCGGACAGGCAAAGCTACCCTTCCCAAATGGCATGAACGATTGTCTATCCATATGTTCGATCCTTGATGGCTTGAACGTGTCGGCGTCTGGACCCCATATTGCCGGGTCCCGATGCATGTACTCGATATCTACTGCGATCAATTTGTTTTCTTGGAAGCGATAAATCCATCGGGTGGGAGGGTATAATCGGAGAGCTTCGAGAGTGATGTCTTTGACAGACACTTGGCCGTCTAAGCGAGCCTCAAAGTTGGCCTGGGTGGGATCAGATAGGAATTCCGGGAAGAGGTTCGTCCATGCGCGACGATCATCGTGGGAAGACCGGAAGCGAATTTCTAGGAAACATCGAAGGATAACGCGCCAGAGCGTCTCGTAGGCAGGCAAGATGATGTTGAGAGGGTTGTCAGCAGCGATGTTGCAGGGCAGGATTGTTTCAAGTCTGCGAAGAAAAGATGTCTTTTTGTCGTGTAAAAGCGCCTGGTCGATAGAACATTTAGATGCAACCCAGAGATTGTTGATAGTGGTGGCAATGTACTGGACGTCGATGTCGGACGGCGGAGGCTGAATGTGGGGAAAGAATTTTCCTATTACGATTTGAAAGACTAGGCGCTGGATAGAAGTTTCAAGTGAAGTCAGGCCGAACGCCTGGACTGTTCCTGCAATTCGACTAGCACTCTCTGTCGCTGTCTTTGCGAGGCTTTTCCAGTCACTATCTTGCATTCGAATAAGTTGCTTTGCGTGATTCACAAAGTCTCAGTGGATATCTGAATACGTTGTTGTGAAAGCATTGTTGATTCCGAAGGCCAAAACAAGTCGTTCGTTGGGAATAGCCCGGGACAATAATGAGGAGTTGGCCAGAAGAGCTTTTGCTTGCTGATGATCCTTGATGCATGTTCGAGTGCTGGAACCCTTTTTACTAGAGACCAGATCCCTTGCAAATGTGCACAGAAAAACAAGGATCGAAGCTATCAGGGCGAACCAAAGAGTGCCCATGCTTGAAGCGGGTTATTGTTTCTGCGCCGAGTAGGCTCTGCTATTGTTGAGGTTGTACGACAGCTGGGGACAACGAAAGATTTACTTGAAGCTTTATTGTGTAGGACGGGTTTAGGAATTCGAATTCTGTTCTGCTGAGAGCTCATACTTATGCTCGGTTGTGTGCGTGGCTTCTCAAATTTCGATGGCTTGCGTGAATCATATCGAATGTCCTTGTATCATTGAGAAAGATGACTTGAGGGTCTTCATGCAGGGTCCCGCTAATAAAGGTCTCCCGCAAGATGAGAATATGCTGCCCATTAACAGCAGAAGATTGAGTAGAGAAATTTCATTAAAACTGTATACATCTAGTTAGGAACGGATTCTCTTCTGAGTTTCGACTCATAGCAACTTGCCTGACCATTTTATGTTAGAAAACCAGTGATTGTCGCTATCATCTCGCACGACACCATGGAAATAATGTTTCAAGCAGAGCATTGAGTCCAGCATCCCCCTTCTAATGTCATCGATAACAGCGGGAAGGTGCATGCAGATTCTACTCGATATTTCGACAAACTCCCCATCAGAGCTTTGTGCATTATTTGTTGCCCAGGACTGAACGTCCCGGTCCGCAAAACAATGGGTTGGGGCATATTGTCTATGAATGAAACGGCAAAAAATTAAATCCCCTATCGTTACTTCACGGGACTCCACAATAACAATTGCAGGAACAATTGTGATACCAGCTGATCCAGAAATTGAGAGGACGAGGTCTAACTAGTAATCATATAGAAATGAGTGCCCTTGAACATATATCAGCGTTAGGAAATAGACTGAAGATCACCTAGATCTGGACTGTTTGCAGCTGCTAGTGCTAGATGGGTGATGTAAAGAGCGGAAGGAAGAACAAAGAACTTGAAGAGTCGCGTACCGTCCACTAGTGGTTACACTAGGTTGATTACGTCAGCACTGCCCGTAAAATTATCTTCTCTCGCTCCCCTTCGTTAATATATACCTATGCTTGTATCTTTATATGCTCACATCAAGCTATAAATCGGTCATCCGCTGTGACCCGTGTATTCTGACCCGTCTGCCCCGGAGTATAAATCACGTGTTGTCAGCAAAAGTATCCTACCCCACTAGCGCCAATCGTTTAAGCGGTTGAACGTTTTGATTTGTTTATACCCTAGGTCACTTGTAAATGTTAATGCGTTTCACTAATAGGGAGTTTACTTGTAAATCTATACTACTTAATTAAGTAAGCAAGAGTTAATTTTATAAGCGATCCTATATTTAAAACTCTTTCCTACTTGCTAGCTATATACAATTACTTAAATTCCTTTCATACCATTATATATATAATATAGCAACTTAAGTTAAAGTTTAAGAAGTAGAGTTTAAGTGTCATGGGTAGTTATTTCGACCTCCCTGAATAAGTTAAATCTCGCGTCAACATTGCATATCTTTCCCACTTTTGTATGCGGGGTCCGGGGATTATTACCATGTACTTGCTTAGCCGATGAGGGGTAAGTAGGGAAGTGCCTTGGTGTCTCCTTGAAGCTCGATATCTTTTGCTTCGGCCCCAATTCGCCTGCAGACCGTCAATTGCAAGGTAATATGTTCCTGTCGATTACAGGGGCAGTGAGGGGTTGTCCTTGGCAGTCTACAAGTGACATGATGGTAGGAGTATAAGAAGCGCGGCGTTTGAAAAATTCATTGCCTCCCACTTCCATTTTTCTGGTTTGCCTCATTGCCTATTCCTTATATTTTTGACTATCAGAATGCGAGTCGCATCCAGCTTGATCCTGTCCCTACAGGCAACACTTACCCTGGCAAGTAGCTATGACAGCAATTTTTTTAATCCTGGTAAAGCCAGACGTCAAAATGTCAACGCCAAGGCATACGCTGTTCAAGAGCCGCCGTTAACTACAGATTGGACTTACAAGCTCGGCACAAACCCTTGGCCAGAATATCCCAGACCCCAGCTGGAACGGGCCAAATGGCAGAACTTGAATGGATTGTGGACTTATCAGAATGCTGCTAGCCTGGACGCCCTTAACAGCCCTCCTTTCAATCAAACATTAGCAAATGAGGTTTTGATCCCGTCTTGCCTCGAGAGTGCTATTTCTGGTAACCTTCAAGAAGTTTCTCCCACGGCATAATTGGCTAATATCATGCGCAGGAATCCAAGCCAACTACTCAATATATTCTTGGTTTCAGACATCTTTCAATATCCCTTCATCATGGTCCAATCAGTCAGTCTTACTCAACTTCGGAGCTGTGGATTATGAAGCAACGGTATTTATCAACGGCCAGAAGGCTGGTTTCAACCGAGGAGGATACTCGGCGTTCACCATTGATGCAACCGGGTTTGTGTCGGTTGGGGGCCAAAACGAAATGCACGAACTTCTCAAAATCCCGCAAAAGCTATAGCTAACTTTCTTACAGCCTTGTATTTGTGCACGACCCCACTGATAGTGGTGACTATGTCATTCCCATCGGAAAACAGACCCTGAACCCATCACATATTTTTTACAGACCCTGCAGCGGTATTTGGCAGAGTGTTTGGATCGAATCGGCGCCAACCAACCATATAACTCAGCTTGATGTCGCAGCAGACATGAATGGCGAGGGTGAGTACATCAAATATCTCTTCAAGAATATATGCTTATTTGACGTCTTCAGTAAACGTCACAATTCACAGCTCTTCCGGAACTCCGGGTCCCGTTGAAATCATCTTCTACGATAGCGGATCTAAGAGATCACCAAATATTCTAGCGTCACAAACAGGGACTTCTGATGTGTCGTTTCAATTCACGGTCCCTTCACCAAAGCTATGGTCACCTGACTCACCGAGTTTATATAACTTCACTGTCGTCATGGGTTCTGATGAAGTCTCGAGTTATACCGGATTTAGGACTATCTCCAAAGGCAAAGTTGACGGAATAGTCCGACCGCTCTTGAATGGGGAATTCATTTTCCAATTTGGGACTTTGGATCAGGGATACTGGCCTGACGGCGTTTATACCCCGCCAAACCGGGAGGCCATGGTGTACGATCTGGAAGCATTGAAGAAGCTAGGATTTAATATGCTTCGGAAGCATGTAAGTGAGATGACTATCTACCTAAAGAAAGATTCTGATTTATCTCGTCTGAATAGATAAAAGTTGAAAACGCGTTGTTTTATCAAGCATGTGATCAAATGGGCCTCCTTTTGATCCAAGACATGCCCGCCCTCCGGCCTATTCAGAGCCGTACCCTGTCCAACTGCACATCAGAAACGATTCTGCCAGATACAGATCAACAAGCCGAGTTCACTCGTCAACTCGAGGTTCTTGTAAATCAGCATAAAAACTATCCCAGCATCGGGACATGGGTAAATGGACTTCCAGCTGCACACTGCATGGGTTTGGTCGCTAATGACTTCTCAGGTTATCTACAACGAAGGCTGGGGACAAGTAATTCAAGGCTATCCCGAGTTTGGCCTCACGGACATCGTTCGCAGTCTCGATCCAACGCGTCTCGTTGACAGTACAACGGGATGGCACGACCATGGTGCCGGAGACTACAGCGTGGGTGAGCCGCTATTCAAATGCTCCTCACAATACTGATAAACGGTAACAGGACAATCATCATTACGCGAACCCACAATGTGGCTCCCCCTTCTACTCTATCGACTCAAGCCCCTACGACCCAACACGCATTGGCTTCCAAGGCGAATTCGGCGGAATCGGCCAAAACGTCTCCATTGAGCAGTCAGTTTGTCCCATTTCCCTCCTCTGTCCCACACACTAAAACACTATATAGTCTATGGAACGTCCAAACAGCCATCAACACCATCAACCAAACCTACGAAATCGACACCTCGATCGAGGCATGGAACTACCGCGCCCACCGCCTTCTAGACGATCTGAGGGATCAAACAGAGTTGTTTGCATG
The DNA here is from genome assembly GCF_007821495.1 of Lachnellula hyalina. NCBI lineage: Eukaryota > Fungi > Ascomycota > Leotiomycetes > Helotiales > Lachnaceae > Lachnellula > Lachnellula hyalina. The sequence goes on from NW_022157341.1 coordinate 18,057, forward strand.
TAGTGGGGGAGTCTGGACGCAGACTACTGATGTCGAGGGTGAGGTCAATGGCTTGCTGACTTATGACCGGAGGGTCTTACGGCCGGATGTGGCGCAGTGGCAAGCTGATATTAAGGCGTTGTACGATGCTGCTGCGGGCAGTCATAACGCTTCGATGGCTATTTCCTAGATCTACTATAGCTAGGACTAAGAGAAACGAGTTGGAGCATGTGATATGTTCGTATGGTATGGTTGGGTAATAGGTAGCATTTGGGTAAAAATGGGTAGATATCTAAATGAAGTCGTCAGGGTCATCGGTAACGAATGTCATGATTGTCTCTGGTTCAGGGTGCAAAATTCAACCCACCGTTCCTTCCTTCCCTCCATTCTTTTCCCTCATCCCACAATCTTTTCCCCCCTTCCCCTCCAAAACAAGTAAGAATATCACACCACCTACTCGCCAGCCATTCCCTGCTACAATCTCGTCCATCCAACCCCCTTCACCCCAGAACTTACTTCTACCCCGTCCACAGCACAGGCCCAGGAATAGTATAATTCGTTAACGTAACATACGGATTAAAATAAATCCCCGGATCATTCTCATTATAAAGATCCACACCCAACGTCCCCTCCGGATTCGCCGTCCCAAAACCCGTGACGTCGATATTGAGACAAAAGGGGTAGTTCTGCGCACCACCTAGTGTGGAGGCGCCATGGCAGGCTATGGTCTCGTGGCGGAAGACATAATGCCCTGTTGGTTTGATGATCTTTAGCGTTTGCTAGCCTTTACTTCACTTGTGTTCTCGGCTTTGCCAGCTCGGCGTGCCGTGAACTCGGATGGATGATCATAACATAATATAACGTACCCGGAGCAAGAGACTTAGGCACGGTGCTTGTCCAAGACCCGTTATTAGCAATCATAACGCCGGAAGCCCATTCCTGGGTGGTGAAATCGATGCCCGACTCGTCAATCTTGACGAACTCGAGGGTCGTTTTATCAACCTGTTGCACTCGTCAGTACCTTTCTTCTTTCCTCCCTGCAACTCGAGGATATCTGCTTCCTGGAAGTGAAAGGGTGGCCGTGGTAACGTACAGTCTCGCAATCCCCATTGCAGTTCGCAACATAGGTCAACATGGGTCCGATGTTGTGCGCCCACGGCTGTGTCCATTGGAACTCGACTGTTGAGCCTGCAGCTACCGTTGCGGTGGTATTGGCGTTCCTGCCGTCCTTGTGGCAGATAATATTCGGATCTCTGTATTTATAGAACAGTCAGTCCCCACACATATCACTTCACTTCACTTCCACAACCCACGAGACTTAATAATCAACATACGCACTGGTACTCAGACGGCGGAATAAACCCTGAATCCAACGCATCCTCATACCACCCAGGCGTCGTCGGATAGGCCACTTTATTAACAATGTCATAGTAGAAATCAAGTGACCATCCCTGAGTATAAATACCATTTGCCACGATGCCCGTCACGATTCCATGCGCAAGTGCTGGGCTAGCAAAGAAGCCAAAAATCGTCACAACTTTCAGTAATAAGAATACCATGTTGATTGATTGACCGATCCTTTCTTACTTCAAAGTTTTTTTTCAGTATCGATTTGGAGAATCCACGAGAGAGTTACGAGGAGCGCGGGATGGGATATATAAGGCATTTAAAAGGATGGCTAAATGGAAATTACACATCTTAACGAAAATGCGTGTGACCTGGACTCGCAAGATGCAATATGGTTAAAGACTAAACAGCACTGCGAATTCCTGGATGACGCTGGAATATCGGGTAGGATTTACCGGCTACAATATGGATGCAGAGCCAACGATTGGTGCGAATTTGCCTAATATTAGATCTCAGCGGTAGAATTCTAAAGGACTGTTACACCATATTCAACAGCGACAATGAATCTTCCATGTCTAGATTGTGCTGTATGGTTTGTCACACCGGGAATCTGGGGTCCCCACCAATGCCCACCCGTGGTTACTCCGCATGGCAGGCATGTGTCTCTTCAGAAGCAACGACGTCCATCGCCTGCATATCAGCAACTCGACAGCATCTGAGATGTTTTCACCAACTTGCGGCTGTTTTTGCTCGAGCTTCCAAGGTCTAAAAGTTGAGCTGGACCATGAATGAGAACATAACAATATATAACAGCAATACTAACAGGAATATCGCCAATCGACAAGTCAAAAACGCAGGTCAAAAGTCAAAAGACGATGCAATACAGTTTATTACCAGAGTCCAGACGCACATCCACGCTCTCACTCGAGAACCATTTTTCGTTATTATATTCAACCCCTTCACCCCCGCGCGGAAATCTGCTGTCACATAATCTGGGACGACTGGCCTTGGAAGGAAATTAAAATTCATTGCTTGCTATATGGCACTAGAGATAAAATATCCAAACGCCTCGCTATGTTTTGCTCGCTCCCTCTATGAATAATTTTGAAATTATACAATTTTCCCGATATAGACAATGAAAACATACACTGGGTATATAACGCTCGTTCAGTTCAAACGCTCACTTGCAGTTATTTAGACACGTTCCTAGGTTCGCTCAAGGTTCGCCTCTGGCTCACTTACGCAGACATCTCCTGCTTCATACTCGGCGTCCGACTCCGCATACTCACCGGCTTACCAACGGCTACCTTGGCTCTCAAAGCACTCCGGATATCAGCCTCACTCCTTTCTCTCCACTCCCCGTACCCACTGGTACTCAACGGCCACAGCACTTCATTATTCTTCGCCTCTGGACCCTTCAAGAAATGGCTAAACAGCGGTGCCTTTACACTAGTCATGACATCCAGCTCCTTGGCCAACTCAGCACAGTACTGGTCGAGCGGAAGATCGTTCACATCGTTGCCGAATGGATTCTCGAGCTCGTTTCCAATCGCCGCGAGACCGATAATTATGTATGCTGCGGCCATGGTGCCTGGGATGGCAATCCATCCTAGGGAACCGACGAGTTGGAAGGGCAGGATGTAGACATAGAGCATGACGATTTGGGAGATGAGGATGTTGTAACCAACGGGGAGTGGAGTGGTGAGGACGCGTTCGGCGGAAGATTGAGTTTCGGTCAAAGAAGCTAGGTTTCCCACTGTTTTCATATATCAGCTCTTATTCTCCAGATGTGAATGTGACTGCAGGTTCAGAAGACAAACTTACACAGTGCACCCAGAACAACGGGAGTCTTGCAAGTCTGATTCATGGAGCACTCTTCGATGTATGAGGAAAGGTAGGTGAGGATTTCGAGCGGCAAGTTTCCGAGTGGACTACTTGCACGCTTCAATTCTTTCCGTGGGTTGGAGCTTGCCATCTGCAGGCCAAGGTACTCGCCCACGACCTTCCATGGCGTCTTCTTCTTCTGGTTCGCGTGTTCTTCGCCTCTCGCCGCCTTTGCGAATGTGTCAAGATGACCCACCAAGCTCTGAATATCTGGATAATGCGCGTATGGCTCAAACCTCAGCTTATGCTTCAAGGACACTGCGAAAGCGAGAATGAGGTTCATGGCCGTTACTTTGGCAAGCAAATCGTCTTTCGCCAACTGCGGATCTGTATCTCGTTCTTCAATGTGTACCCATATCGTTCGTGCGAGAGTGCGGCATTGTACGGAGAGTGTGGACCAGGTCTTGCGGCCTTCGGAGTAGCGTTCATATGCGGAGGAAGAGCGGAAGGAGAGTGCGAGACCGACTACAAAACCCAGGACTGTGAGGAGAAGGCTGGATACGTCGACTATAGTCTCGTTAGTAGGAATTGAGGTTAGGGATGGGGTGAGGGAACATACGTCCTACAACGAACTTGTGGAGACACGTTATAAGGGTTGACCAGCCTGCTATCATGGCCATGGGAAGAATCATGCGTGGGAGGACGCTGCCGTGCATTTGCATCCAATATGGAAGTTTGGAATGTTTTTCGAGGTCTCTTGGGCCGACCTGTAAAAACCAACTATTAGCTTTCATTCTTCAACTAAATTTTCAGTGGTTTCGGGACATACAAAATACTCATCCAAGTCTGGCATTATCCTACTAGCCCTATTATTCGTTGTCATGGGCGTATCGGACCCGCCATAGCCCGTGATATTGTAATCGAATGCGGATTTTGAGAGGGTGGATTTGCGAGAGACATTTTGGATAGGACGGGCCTGGGTATCGAGTTTACCGTCATGGCCGTCAGCATGCTGAGCGACGGGTGCAGACTGCCATGCTGGGCCGTCTTCAGCCATGGTGATTGTCTGTAGCGAATATGTATTTGGAGAACAAGAACAAGGCAATGAATGGACAAGAGAATGAAAGAAGACAGGCAGAGGGACAGATGGATCCTGGAATTAAGCTGGCAAAGAAAAGACGGAAGGAATGGAAAGTCAAACCGAAAAGAAGAAAAGAAGGAAAGATTGTGGGGAAGTTGACTCTTTTGAGGACCGCGAGACTAACAGAGTCGTTTCAGGGGTACAGTATGAATAAGGCTGCCCCTGCAGCGGGGATTACCTCGCTAGGGGTAGAAGTGTTTGAGAAAGGTCTGGATCCTCCTGCCAGTACGCATTCCATGGCTGAAAAAGGCAAGCCCAAGTACATAGTTGCGAACAAGTGGTGAGAGTTATTCGAGTACGAGGAACATTGTTTCTGCAACTTTGTTTAATTGGATGTTAGATGTTGGGGTCTAGATGAATTGATGTGCCAAATAGGGGCCGTCGCCAAGTAAGCGGGCGGGTCGGCCCATTTTAATGGTTGAAGGCTGGTGATGCTTGGAGTGAAAAGGCTTTTTGGTGCATACGAAGCGTACGTTGCATAGCTGACTTGCTGAATACAGTATAGTACGCTACGCTACGGTACTATGCAAACGTGTACACAGGAACGAGTAAAACCCAAGGTACTACTAGCTTGAAGCTATTTATAAGTATTCCCAGGCATATTTCCGTTTCTCTGCTGAGTTTGCTATGTTTGTCGTCCACCCCATACTGTACCGGCATTTGAATTGGTGCGTTGGTCGCGCTGTTAGGTATCACATTCGGTCAGGGGTTCAGGAACAAGACCAGCTCCTGCGTGTTTGTTTCATCTTTAGGTTTTGCCGCATCCTGTGATGAAACGGTAGTTTAGTCAAAATCACATGAAGATCGTATCATATCGGCATATCAAAAAAGAATAAAACACTTCTCATGCCTTGATAGGATCGGTGTAAGGCTGTTTAGGTCGCATGGACAATCGAGGGTTAGGTTTAGTAATGGGAAGTGTACGTGGACTTCTGATGAGGTGGATACTGCAGGAAAGAAGGTTCACTCCTATTATATTTTACAGCTTCAACTCTTTATAAATTATAAATAGAAGGCGGCACTTGATATCATGAACCTATAAGTCTATGCTGATCTTCTGTCCACCACCCACCATGAGGTTTTCTCTTCTCGTAGAACACTATAAGAGTCAAGGAGGAATCGTCACCTTGTAGGAAAGATTCCCAGGAGTGAGGAGGAGATAATGCTGGCTAGGGTTTTGACATGATATGCCTATCCCACCATGCACTCCTGAGTCCTACAAGCTACAATGGGTGGATGGAGATGGAGATGGAGAAAATTTAACCCTCCGTGCACCAACCAATGAAGAAGATCAGATCGCATCTTGCAAGGCTGAGTCCCGTGATCTGTCTTAGTCAGCTTTCACATGTCACTCATTGCCAACGCCAACCTGAAAACACTCGTCACATTCCTTCCAGCCAGCCAATGTCAGCCCTCACAGATTCCATTCGACAGCAATATCCCCAGACGCCGCTGGGCCTTTCACCGAGGTCCTCGTGCTCTTACTCAAATGCTATGGAAAGTCATGGTTGATGAAAGGCTACACTACACTTGACTTGTCTTGTGTTGGCATGTCTGTTGCTTATTCCTACACATATTGTTAGACTCCAGATACAGTAGACGGGCTTGCTTGTATAGACAAACTTCTCTTTGGTGCTAGTGGCGGCCATTATTCAACCTTTCACATGTAACTTCTTTGTTTCCCTGCCCCTCTACTAGACACAACTACATACAACACACATGTCACCATGATAGGTATGGCTACTATTCCACTCCCCAGACTGGGTTGAAGTTGCTAACTACCCTACTTGCAGACCATGTCCTGGGTCGTCCTTCAAATCAATTCCGCAAGATCCAAGTCCTAGCAGTTGTTTCCTTTTGGTCCTTCTACCTCTTCAGGTACTGTATATCTGCCCCGCGTCAGCAAAGCCTCTGCTGACAATGAAGCAGAGGGCACAAACATGGACCGCCTACTATACGAAAGCTCTCTCGAAGTCTGTCCGGCGTCATTACACCATGGCAGACACTTGTCGTAACCCTCCTCTATCTCTACATAGCCCGGAACCTAGGCAAACTCCTAGGTCTCGAATGTCCCGAACCGCTCGCGAACCTCTACACCAGATCATACTTCCGGGCAACATGGGTTACGACAGCCTTGGATGCTGGGTTTTGGACAGCCATGCGGATACGAAGGAAGTGGTTGAGAGACATAGCCAGTATGGTCTTTACTGGGTATTATCTCATCGCTGCTGAGCAGGCAGACGAGAAGGTCAGGAAAGTCAGAGGAGTGCTGACCGTGGATCATCTACGAGTCAGCTGGAACAAAAGCACAACTCCCTACCTGAAAGCCCTCCAAAGCCTCGTGCGGCCAAGATTTATGAAATACCCTCCTCGAGCCATTCGCATACCGCGACCTCCGAATAGCGATTACAAAGAGCCTGTGAGCGGGTGGCTATATTTTGACGGTCCACTCTCGGCATTGAAAAATCACACGAAGATTGTTTTGGATATTCCGGGAGGAGGATATATTGCAATGGACCCCAGGTGCCATGATGACAAGCTTTTTGCCTGGGCTGGGAAAACCGGCCTACCAGTCTTAAGTTTGGATTACAAGAAAGCCCCGGAATTCCCATACCCATACGCTCTGAACGAATGTTTTGATGTTTACTGTACCATTGTCGCCAGCAAAGGTCGATGTATTGGACTTGCTGGAGAAGTGTCCCCAAAGATAGTTATTACTGGTGATAGTGCAGGTGGAAATCTTGCAACTGGCACTATGTTGATGATTATCGAGTCTGGGACTACCGAGACCAGATCATATCAAGGAGAGGACCCTCTCCCGATTCCGGATGGGCTGGTCCTCGTATACCCGGGTCTGGATATGAATATTGGGAATTGGATGAGCGAGGAGCAGATGTCATTAGTCAAAGACCGGCGAATGCGGAGGACGAATCGAAACATTATTCGGAGAAAGAGTATGCAATACAACATGGCAGCTGGGACACCCCATCAATCAGACGATGAAGAAATCAACAGCCCACCAAACCCCACAACTTCAACCATCGACACAACTCTCGCCGGCCCCAGCTCAAGCACCACTCCAGCTCCAGAATCATCCACAGTAGCAGAATCCAGGCACGAGCAAAGGCCATCTGCGTCCCACCACCTAGAACCACTCAAGACTCGCCTGGCAGTATCAAGTATGATCTCCTACTTCAACGACCGCATCCTATCTCCAGAAATGATGCGCGCCATGATCATCCTCTACATCGGCCCGCACAACCGGCCAGACTTCACGCAAGAATACCTCTTGTCCCCCGTTCTCGCTCCCGATCACTTACTTGCGAAATTTCCAAAGGCATACTTCTTGACAGGCGAACGCGACCCGCTTGTCGATGATACTGTTATCTTTGCTGGCCGACTACGTCGAGCAAAGGCAGCGCAGCATGCTCGAGAGCAAGCAAACGATGCTAGTCTAAAACACGAATTTGATGATCTTGATGTAGTGCAAGTCGTTCTCGTGCCGGGTATATCTCACGGATTCCTCCAATTTGTAGGCGTCTATCCAGAAGGCTGGAAGTACATATTCCGCTGCGCCCGTTGGATCGAACATATCTTTGAAGAAGTGTCACATCCTCCGAAAAAGCCCAATCACCATTACAGATCCCGTACCGAAAGCTCGGGAGACGAAGATATGGGGTTGGAGATGTCAATGACTAGCTCCACAAAACTCAGGACACAGAAAGTCGAGGAGCGAAAGAGGAAGGAGAGTTTATTAAGGGAGCAATTGAGGGAGAAACGAAGAGGGATGGGGGAGAAGAAAAAGAGTATGGTTAGTTTGGCTAGTGAAGATGATTTACTAGGACGTAGAATGTTAGGGCTCGCGGGACCGTTGATGGGGAGGGGGGATGCAGAGTTGGATGATTGATGAAATTAAATATTAACGAAATAAAGCTATTGGATATCAAGTCAACAACCTGATTTCTGTTTCGTGGATTATGTGCTCCTGAACTTTTTTGAGCGATCTTTTATATGACTGAAATGAACTCTCGGCCTTTCTTTATTGATCAAAGATGACAACTAGCTGCGAGGAAAATATATTTACTTTATAAACCTTTATTATTTAGTTGTTGACTACCTATATTAAAGCTATTATATTCAAACATCTCGAATCTTAGCGACTTGATGAGACATGGGCTGCGTAGTCCTTGCGAGAAGCTCAAACTAACGATTTGCAAGGCGTCTGTGTGAGAGATTTGTCCAATTCATACGGTCTACGCTTTCAAATTAAGCAAAGGTTTCCGATACCCCAATCGCCCAATCTCTAGGGAATTCCATTCCCCAACCCCCAACCAATCCCCTCAGTTCGTCCTCTCTGCCCGGAATAGCATGCACAAACACACGATCCCCTCCACTCATATCAGGCTCAGAATGCATCGCCGGGCCCTCTAAACCTAAACCTCGACCCTTTCCTTCTGACCTAAAGATCGCAACCTCCCCTTTTCGCAGCTGTATCACCTCCAGTCCCTCCGCTTCCACCACCGCTGCTAACTTGAACCGTATAGATGAGGCCATATCTGCACACCCCAAACAGCGTAATGGATAACAGACATGCTCATCATCTCCAAGACTCTTTTCCTTGAGCGCTGCCTTCGTCTCGGCCTCCATCCTACTCAGTAGTTCCCTTCCCCTAACCCCATCCTTCAGAAACAACGTCCCCGGCCCAGTCAACGCGGCTGCTAATTTTACCGTAGTAGCTGTAGTTGTAGCTGTAGCTTTCTTCCCAAATGCGAACACGCTCTTATTCTGCACTGGCTGTTGGAACACCGCCCGATCAAAATGCCATCTCGCTACCTCATACTCAGCCGTCGCTTTCTGTGCCCGGATGGTGAGCGAATAGTGCAAGAGGTTATTCTCCGCCAGATAGCTGTGCAGGAATGAGAGGAATGGACTAAGTAGAGGGAGTAGGTTGGTTGATGAGGGCGAGAACGTGCCGGCCGCCCAGGTGTGGAAGCTAGGCGGCAGACAGGCGGGGTTGAGAAACGATCCGACGTGTGTCCATGTTGATTCTCTGAGGATCTTGATCGGTCTTTCTGGGGTTTGGTGGGGTTCCGGATTGTAGCTTACAATTTGGAACTCGGGGGTTAGCAGCATGGTTTAAATGGAAAATAATCGACTCGAGACGTGCCTCGGTGCTTGCCTGGCTTGTGTTAGATAGATCTAGAAAATGTGGCACTAATTTTGAATCCTACCAGTAAGCGGAGTGGCAGGTCTCATCCCATACTTGGGCTCTTGCGCCCTGTTTTCCCCAACGCCTTCTGACCTTTTATAAATGCCTTTAATTTAATATAATTTTATAGACTATAGCAGACCTCGAAACTTCTATTTTTATATTTTTTAATTAGTGAAATCGACTTTCAAGTATTTTCATTTCAAGAGATTTACATCTGCTGATATTCTATATGTAAAAGCGCCAGTTGAGTGTTATTTGACACCTTTTATCCAATTGATCTAATCGGATACCGTCTTCTAAGCCTCTTAGGGTAGTGCTTACAGAGCTTCAAGCCTATCGAGGCTGTGCTTGCAGGGGCTGTATCTACTCTCCCCTCCCTTGATAAAGGTTAATGATCCTTCGCCCCATCATATAAACAGGGGATTTAAGCAAATGATATCACTACGTCTTAGGCCTAGTAGGACCTTACAAGGACTTTATAAGTACCCTGCGCCGTGAATAGTGGGCCACTTGCTAGGACATCTACAGCGTGTTTTTATAAAGATTGCAACTTTCCACTTGAAACCAGGATGTTACCAGGATAATAGAGGGTTTCTATTAGCTGAAACCCCCCCTAGATAGATCATTCATGTCTTATTTGGTGATTAAACTGCTAAAACCTCCCACTTTCTACTAGAAAAAGGATGTTTCCGGTAGCGGGACTCTATATAAGCCTTGCAAAAGTAGATTTTATAGAAAGTTGCAATTTTCATAACAATACTCTATAGCTATTTAGTTCTATAGGATTCTACGTTTCATGGAGATTTTACGTGATTTAACCTTTATTAAGGGGAGGGGGGGTAGTATTAGAAGTTCCCAATTAGGAAAAGAGGGTGAATGTACTAATTTTGAATTGTAACAATACTTAACCGCTGTACCTCCGTACATAATCGTAGAGGCAGTAGAGACAGTTGTCGTAGAGGCAGAGGAGCAGCAGCTGTCATGCTAGAAGCGATAGTGTACGACGCGGTAAGGGCGTTAAACTCGTATCATCGTTTTTGACTCAACTTTCGCTCTGGGGTCGTATTGCAACGTGGCATCGCAACAGCGAGGTCACCATGCCACTCAATCCTCAGGACAAGCAAAAGCTTATCCACAGGGTCGTAGGGGACACCACGTACAGGTGTTAAGTCTTCGTCCCCCTTGACTACTTCGTAAAGTGCCGGCAATCCCGTTTGCTTTTACCCCTAGCTTATACTAACACTTGTAGGGGAGGCTAGAAATACAGGGGCTTAACAGGCTTCTTAGAACAAAAGCATCTTCTACGCCGCAATCCTCACGGCGACAGATTTTCAATCTGGAAGCTGATGTACCATACCTGAATGCGAGCTTGAATCTTTTACGTAGAACCCTTTTGTATATGTAGATACTTTCTTTTCCAACCCTTCTTATTAACATCTACACACTTAAGAATATACACATACAACTACACGCATTTCCACGTCTCAATCTCCACAATGCTCTCCGCAATCTTCAAAGCAACTTTTCTCGCTGCCACCCTCGCAAGTGTAGCGCAGTCCAGAGTCCAAGAGGGGTTATGCGGAATGAACGGCTTGGACGGAATCACAGGCGATGTGCCCGCATGCATGTTTGAAGCTGGAACTACGGTAAGTTACCTCCAGATGAGTCACGGATTACAGATAGATTATATCTAATTACTTGGGTCCTTAGTCTAACGGACAGAGCTTTCCCTACCAGCTAGCTATTGCCGGTATCACATCCGTAAGTTACTTGTTCTCGTCTCTTAAGTCACGAATAACGTACGCTGATTCGGTGTCTGTACATAGTGTGATAATTGCACCACTGAGACTATTTATGGTCAGCATACTTGCAGCTTATATGATTGTAACGAAGACTCCCCATTTGAACCCTGCGGCTCCGCTACTTGTTAAAGCCCTTCATATATGGGGAGAATCACATTATGAAAAATGAGAAATGAAAAGGGACGGAGAGATTTTAGACTATTTTGTAAAGTAGTTGTGAATAGGAAATGCCTGTCCTCGACTAAGATGTTCCTGTTGCTTTGAGTTAATCATATGGTTAACGTTTGTGGCTGCCAAGAAGGAATAATATCAGTTGGCAGCGAAGAAAAGAAGTCTACAGAACATTATCTTCAACCTATATATAGGCAATATAACCCTACCTTCCGACTTTCGGGATGAACTTCCTGCTCTTAATTCCGAAATTCCGAGTCCATAAGAAATATAACCCAACCAGAATGCACACCGGTGAACTTCGGCTTAGCATTGCACAATGACGTCCTCGCCCATAGCGCCCGCCTCGAAAGTAATATCAGCGGTCGCATCGAAGCCAGAGAGGATAGAGATTAGACGCAAAGGCGAAAACGCAACGCACCCCATAACACAATTTTGCAGCAGCCAATCTCGAGTACAAACTTTCTGCTCGGTTTGCATAAGAGCAGCAACAGGTCGATCAGACATGATGTTAGTCCATGTGCCCATAATACATGCACAAGCGTTGCAACAGTCAGATGTCGCAGCCCACAATGCACCCCGACGAATGGCTGCTGCAAGGGTGACTGGAGCACAGTAAACGGCATTGTGAGGAAGCCCGGTAATGGCTTGGATTTTATCGTTTTTCTTGAACAAAGCTTCTCTGAAGCAGAAGTTACAAGCCCGACAAAGTTCTGGTGGGCTCACTCCATAACGATATAAATCAACAGTTGGGTCTTCAAGCTCGTACATGTGCGCATAGCTGTGTCGAGGTATAAGCTTCGAGGCAGTTGTAGGGTTCAGGGTTTCCTCCCAAGCCTCTCGGATATCTTGCCCCTCATGCTGCAACACAAGATTGTCCTTGGCGCTCGTGAGTATTCGAGCACCTATGATTAAAATCTTGGGGTCAGTATTGTCAGATATGATAAGTTTTACGAGTCGAGAAGATGCCCTATAAGAGTTGAGATAATATTCTAGGGCTGGCTGACTTTGAAAACGCTCTTTAGATGCTCAAAACAGGAAATATTTCTCCGAGAAAGTTACTTACAGGGACGCACATCGACTTTCGACTTGGTAGAAATTCTCCAACAGTTCTATGAAGGGTTTGGGTCAGCAAGAGGTGTGCATGTAGAACTACAATGCCTCTGTAACGTTTTCGAGTTTTAACAAATGGGTGGAAGACGAGAAGGGGGCCATACTGGTACACAAATGGACAAAGTGCCGCACAATCAACATAACCAGCAATGGCAAAGTCCCCCAGCGAAACCTGCAATGGACCGACAACAAATCTGCCCTTATTCTCTGCCGCCCACTGCATTTGGATGTGCCGATTGAAATCCTGCTGATCCGTTGTTAACATGCCAATCCAGGCCGAGCCACGCAATCGCCCTTTGTGGACTGTTGCCATCTTTGCAGTCCTCGCAAGTATATTCTTGATGCCTCCTCCTAGCTTACTATCATCTTTATCAAAGTCATAGTCGAGGCTTCCTAGCAATCTGAGTGATGAAGTTAGTCTTTTATTTACTGTATTAGTAATAGATTATAGAAAGGCGGAGAGTATGGGCCACATAAAAGCACGGGATCGGTGGCTTGATTTACTTGGCCTCTGAAAGTTATGTTTCTTTACTTACTGGGCTCCATGGAATTCATCCGCAATTTTCGGATCGTCGAATACTTCAACTTTCTTACCCACGCCGATCCACGGAAAGTAAGGACAGGAGCCCATCTGGAGATCGTGTGGGCAATGCCAAATGTTCATTTCTTGTTCGTAGTCTTTATTCGTTTCCCAATTGTGTCCATCAAGAGTCCTTGGACCGCCTTGGTCTGTCCGGCTACTTCTAGGAGAAGTCACAATAGAAAACTTGATGGGCATGTGTGTTCGAGGGTAGGGCTTGAAGGGAACGGTGATACTTTTGTAGACATTCACCCCGATTGCAACTACAAGCGAATTAGCATTTGGCGGTCTTTATTGGGGTGGATTGGAAGAGACGAATATGATAGTTGGTTTTCCAATGGCGAATAATTAGTGGCATTTGACAAAAGGCTTACCATCTTTCATAAGCCTACCATGCATTCCACACTCAAGACATGCCTCAGCTAGACATTCCCACCCTGCAAGCCAGCCTTGCATGTTTGCAACATGGCGAATGGTAGAGGCTAAAGCAGCATTTCTATCAACTACTGACAGATTTATACAGTTCAGCTTGATCCCGGTATGCTTTTCAATCAATTGCGATAACTGCTGGGTATCGCATATTTCCTGTTTGGCATCATGGATTCCTCTTGTTGCCGCTTCTAAACCAGTTGTAAAGTCGCAGTTGAGTTCAGGCAAAGGAATTGGGTTACTCGAAGGGGTAGTATTCATTGCAGTGGCGGGTTTAGATGATCGCCTTGATCTACACTCCAATGTGCAAAACGTTTAACATAATTCCTGCTTTAGCAGATTTTACATTGCAAGTGCTAAGAGCTCAGATTGATTTGAAAGCTGTCAAGTCCTGGAGCAAGTTCTCTTTAGATAGGGAATTGACGGCAAAGATAAAGGATGTGAATCGAAAAGGAGGCTGTACACCAGATGTGGCAGATATATGTGAATTACTTGAAAGAGTTAAGAAAGATTAGAGTCGGTGGAATATGTATACCTAGGCAAGGCGACCTGGTTTGACCTCACTGCCCTGAATAGAACTTTTTATGGCCCACTTAAAGGCATTTTGTAGAAGAGAAACGATCAAATTATTCACTAGTTTATGACTTTTCTAGATAGGCATGTTCGGATTTGCGTAATTTGCGGCCTGATATATTATGCCGTATCAACACTTCAAAATCATTCTATGTTTATGTCAAAAAATCATTAAGCATTTATAATAATCCAACATGAACATACAAGTATACCCATCTCAACAGTTTCAACTGAAGAATACATTGAATCACTATACGAGTAGTACCCTGTGCTCAGCCCCTATTCCGACCCCTCGCTTATGACTGCGCCATAGTTTGAAGCCGCCGCTGATGATGCTAATAATGTCTCACGAAATCATGAACACTTAGTATGCAGACTTGGCATTTGCAAAATTGTGTTGCAGATAAAGTCCAGCAAGCAGCAGACCGTCGTTGCATTAAATAAGAGAGCAACGTCATAACAAACTTTCCTAAAGCAGAAGAAGTTGAAGAATGCACGTCACAAAGCTTGGAGTTACAGGATACAAAATAGGAATTCCATTAATGCGGAAAGCTCCAAGTAGACGTAAACGACGCCAGATCACCCCGTTAACAGGTCATTAATCCCTCCTCCATTTCCAACCGCTCGATCCCCTTTCGATTTCTCCCACCTTTCTTCCAATACGCCTCATTACACTACCCGCCACTCCTCCATCTCAAATCCACCGATTCCAGCGAAACACACCCGTCAAGAGAACAAGCGCCTGTTCCGGCGTGAGTGTTGGGTGGTCCTTCATGAAGCCTTCTAGATCATAGGCCGGGGCGATGTCTGTGTTCCCGAATGCTGGGCGGCGTTTGTCAGGAGTGCGGGGGATGCTTGCGGCGCTGACTGGGTGGCTGCGCAGAGGGTCCGGATGGGCGCCGGGAAGACCTTTGGCTGAGTGGGGATTGGAAGGCATGATGTGATGGTAGGGAGGCTGGAGGTTTGTTTGCTGCTTGATTCGCGGTTCTGTGTAGAACGGCTTTGTAAAATGAAGTGTGGTTGGTATTCTGGTGGGTATCGACAGATAAAGTTTGGGTACGGCTTTGATTCATATCTTCAAGGTTCCCAGTTGGTGGAAGTATATTTGATCTATTCACTGTCTCGCAAATCTATCTAAGCCTAAGACGCCAATTTCGTCTAGTCTGAGATATGGGCAACAATGATTTGTTTCCGCTTCTATTATACACAGTTAAATCCGAAAGTGTTTTACGACTTTCCCCACAACAGGACTATCAATTATGAACCCCTGGCTCTTCATTGTGGTTCCCTATGCTAGACACCAAAAACGGCACGAAGATAATTTCTAGCAATTCCAGGAACTTGTGAATGCCAAATCCCATACCGATTACTCCTTCCAAGTGAAAACCCCCACCGGCTTCTCCGTACAATATCCCAGACTCAGCTCCCGTTCAAGAAACGCCAAACATTGGTCCTCAGTAAGCTTAGGATACTCTTGTCGAATGCTGTACTTGAAAGTTTCCAAATCATAAGTTCGACCCTTGTATTTCCCTGAGCCATTCTGGGGCAGGAGGTCCGCGGTCGTATTTTGGGACATAGATTTGGATATGGATGCGTCTTGCTCTTTGTCGGTCTGCTTGCTTGAGTCGTCGGAGGTGCGGGTGCTAGGCATGGCTTCGGGGTGCCGAGACATTCGTCTGATGAGGTGGTAAAGAAGGTGCTCGTGAAGCTGGTGTTGTTATGCTGGCAAGGTTTTCGGCACGAGAATCGAGTCTTGTAGATAAGAAGTGGAACAGAAAGGATCAGAGTTGACACCTGAATATATACCAGCAGATGAATGAATGGGGACAGGAGAGAACACATGATATGATCTACCTGCAGCTTCAAGATATGTCTGAATGGATTGAAGATGGAGAATGATGTACTTCGCTTACCCGTGAATTTTCTCTGCAGTTCTCGCAATCATAAGTAATTTGCAGATTACTCATGACTAAATCAACATTGTGACCTGATTCATGAAGGTCCCAGAATAGATATCTTTCAAAGAAGTTGCAGGCAAGATCTGGATATCCCTCTCTATATTACTCCTCGCCCCTTCTTGGCGATTGCGCCTACTAAGAAGCGTTCTGCAAATTGAACATTACACGTGTATTCGCAAGTTTTGAGTTAGGTTGTACCGACGAACCCAAAATCGATTTATATTTCTGGTATTTTGGCAGGTGCCAGTGAATTCTTGAGATAGTCAGAAATCCACTACTAAGGCAAACCAAAGATCAAGCTAGAATAGATTGAGTTCAAAGTCTCAAGAGCCAATTCTCGAATTTGAAAGGATGAGGAGTCTTAGGCCTGGCGGCTGAGTTGATTGCATTTTCAACAGTGTTCACCATATAATAGCTAAAACCAGAAAGTTTGTACGGTCCTGAAATAAATGAACTTACAGTGCTAAACTAGAGAGGGAGAATAGGAAGGAAGTCTTGCCCCTAGGAAAGACTAACTTTTCAGGCTTTCACGGCGAAGGTCATTTCATACAAGGCACATTCGTCACCTCTAAGCAGACCAGCAAGAACCCCATGCTCATATTACACGATATTATTTGTGACTTGAATTATTTACGAATTATGTACCTCACCAATCAAACAAATGTCAAAAACAACTCCTCTAGCCAGAACCCTCTCCCAGCAATCCAACCTCAGTGTCATTCAGACTGAACTTATAGCTCGCCTGCAACACGAATGGATCATCACCAGGGCCAAAGATCTGCTTCTTGTCACGACCCCACTCTGGCTGGTTGATACCATCAATATAATCCTCGACCTCCAGCACTACACATCCGTACTGCTCGATAAATCTCGGCCTGTCTTCAACACCATGAAGACCCTGCGTGCCCTTCAAAGTCACCGATCCGTTCTGTCCGCCGCACGAGTAGACTTGGAAGGCATCTTGGTCCGTGTAGACGTCGAGTTGAATACCACTCCATGCGCTCCTCAATCGAGCCACGGGGCCCTCGTTACGCCAGTCGTAGGGAGCTTGGCGGTTGTTGACGTACGCCGTATCATAACCGGTGCAGTTGTATCCGCAGTTCCCGACAATGGCAGGGTTGCTGAAGTTGGCGCCGAGTTGCTTGGGGGATGACCAGAAATCGTTGACAGAACCGGGCTGGTTGGCTAGGATGTCGCCCGTGGGAATGAGAATGTTGTCTGTGTCGATGCGTTGGCCGGCGTAGGGCATCCAGAGGGAATGGTTGAGGGCAGTGGCTGTCTCGTTATTGGCGAAGCCGTCAAGGTTCCAGTAAGTCTGTTTGGGTGATTAGCATTATCATATCTGGAGGAAGGAGGGAGAGAACTCACATGAGAAGACAGCATAATGGGCGTGACTTTTGTCGTAGCAATAGCCACCATCCTCAAATCCCAAGTCATGTTGCCAAGGGTGTAAGTTACATAACTGACAACCTCACCGGGGAAGCCTTGGTCGCCATCTGGATCCGTGAGGCTGAATGTGATGCTGTTGTGGGTATGGGCAACCAAAGTCCAGTTGCGCCAATCCCAGCCACCGGGACCGCCATGCAGAGTATCAAGTCCATTGGGATGCTCTGGAGTAATGTTCTCATTGCCGAGGATATTGTAAGTCTCGCCATCGATAACGAAACTTGAATTCTTGATTCGGTTCGCATATCGACCTGGGACGCCGCCGAAATGAGGATGTTGCTTATCTACTCCGTAGTAGGAAGCATTGTCGAAGCCACCCACGATGTCGCGCTCAACTCCAGAAGTGTCGTTCAGGAAGAGATTGGAGATGGAGGCTCCGTAGGGAATGAAGTTTGCGCGAATGTTCTCCCCATAAATCACGTATTTGCCATTTGCATCAGGGCCATGATTGTCACCAGCGATAGTGGTGTTGCCCACGGTGCCAGTGAAGAATTCGCCAGCGACTTGAGGGCGAGCAAGTGCATAAGTGGCCCAGAGGGCGCTTGCAAGAGCTGCGGTACGCATTTTGAGGCTTTAGATACTCAATTGAAATGGAAGAAAAAACACCCACGGATATTGAGAGTGGAAAGGGATTTGGGAGGTGGGAATAAGTCGCGGGAATGGGGGAGGGGGTGAGGGGAGCTATCCATTTATATAAGCTCCGGATCCTAGCAGGTCAGTCCAATTCCCAATTCACACGACCCTTGGAAGTACACGCTGCAAATCAATTGGACAATTCCCCTGCTACCAGGCTACGAAGCTACCAGGTTCAAGGATCAAAAGGACATTCTTTTGACGTGACACAGCGAGAAATGCATGCATGACATGGAAAGAAAAAGTGACTTAATAGCGCACGTATCACAGCGGGGAAATGTTGTACCTACCTAGCTCTTACAATATGGGCGGCCCCGGATAATCAAAGACCGTGTCCGGGGTAGCTTGGGGTTCTAGGGTAGGTAGGGTAGGTAGGGTAGGGGTTGTTGGGGTCCCCCGCATCTTCTACTTGGTGCGCTACTACTCCGCCGTACTTTCGTCCCGCAGGTGGTCGACAGGCACCAAAGCAACACTGCAGCCTTCTCCACTGCACCCACTCCACTGCAGCCGACCATTCATTCAACGTACAGCACAGCTTGATTGACTTCCCATACCTCGCCATACATCACACCACAGCTCATCCCTGAACACCCTCGTCAAGAATGCGGGGTCATCTTACAGCTTCCTCATCGAAGCTTTGGTAGAGTAGCTCCGCTGAGCATATGTATGCATCTGTATGTGGTGCCCACGTTCATCTATTTCAGCCCTGGTTGTTTGTATGGTCAGTTGACCAGCAATCAAAATGAAAATAAATTACTGGCTGCACTCAAGTTGGACTGCATATTCGAACGAATCGGCTGACAATCAATCGCCTTGGAGTTCCTATACAAGTAATGTTGGAAGAAGAAAGCGAATACCAGCAAAGACCGTACCAGTTGCATCTTGTTAGCGGGCATCGTAGTCACAACAGTGAGAAGTGAGTCCGAGTTGGTCAAGGATACGAAGCTGGTAGCGAAGCGGTCTGCAATATCCCACCAACAAGGAAGTCGACACGCATATGTCCCTGCCAAGCCTGGGACATCTCTGCCCGAGAGTAATTACTTCAAAGTAGCACCCCAGAGACCTTGAAAGCATGAGGTCCTGGCGGAGGTTTTCAATGTTATGCATTCTCGCCCTGCTCCAATTTCCTCGCATACTTACAAATACGCCTCGTGGAAAAGCCACGAAACACTCAAAGTCCAATATCAACATACGGCTCCATACGAGTCTTTAACAATGCTCAATCGTACCTACCCCGAGATTCATGCGTCAATCAGGTTCTCTCCATGTCCATTCGCCGCCTTCGACTCCTCACTGTTGTCCTTGGTGTCCTTTCCAGCCCGTCCCTTACCCTTGCGATCAGCAGCCGATCGTTGATAGAACTCCGCTAACACCTTGGCTGGAATACGGTTGAGCAATTCCTTGGGGTAGATACGTAGCAGTGACCATGCTTGATCCAGAGATTCGTAAATAGTTCGCGATTCATATGCTGACTGCGAGATGAAGGTACGTTCAAACTTCTCCAAGAATTCGAGAGAGAGCTTGTCTTCCGACGACAAAGCTTCCTCTCCAACGACTGCCTTCATCGAGGCTGCATCACGACCAATAGCATATTTGGCATACAACTGGTTAGATACATCACCGTGGTCCTTTCTCGTGTGTCCCTCACCAATAGCAGACTTCATGAGACGAGAGAGCGATGGCAAGACGTTGATGGGTGGGTAGATACCACGATTGTAAAGTTGACGATCGATGAATATTTGTCCCTCCGTAATGTAACCAGTCAAATCTGGAATTGGGTGGGTGATATCGTCGTTGGGCATAGTCAAGATGGGAATTTGGGTGATGGAACCGTTTCGTCCATGTACACGACCGGCACGTTCATAAATGGTCGACAAATCCGTGTACATGTAACCGGGATAACCACGTCGACCTGGCACTTCTTCACGGGCAGCTGAGACTTCACGTAGGGCATCGCAATATGCCGTTAAATCGGTAAGAATGACCAGAACGTGTTTCTCCAACTGGTATGCATAGTATTCGGCGGTGGTGAGGGCAAGACGAGGGGTAATAATGCGTTCGATACTGGGATATGTTAGCAGCTGGCAGTAGACCACAACGCTGCTGCACTTACGTAGGATCATTAGCCAAGTTCAAGAACAGAGTGACACGTTCCAGACTGCCATTCTCTTCGAAATCTCTTGTGAAGAAACGAGCCGTCTCCAAGTTGACACCCATAGCTGCGAAAACAATTGAGAAGTTCTCCTCATGCCCATCATGTGTACCCTTGTTCGTGACACCCTGCTTTTGGACCAAACCGGCCTGTCGACAAATCTGGGCCGCAATTTCGTTATGTGGCAGACCGGCGGCGGAGAAGATGGGGATCTTCTGTCCACGGGCAATGGAGTTCATCGTATCGATGGCAGAAATACCGGTGGAGATCATTTCTTCGGGGTAGACCTGTACATATCAGCAAAAGGCAGAGAGATATCTGCGCAGAATCTACTGACTCGAGAATATGGGTTAATAGGACTTCCGTTGATGTCCAAATAGTCCTCTGCCAACACTTTGGGTCCCTTGTCAATTGCTCTTCCTGATCCATCGAAGATACGACCCAACATGTCCTCGGAGACACCAAGCTTCAGACTGTGTCCTGTGAACTCGACCTTGGACTACAAAGGTGTCAGCAGATGTAATGACTTCCTTGTTGTCCAAAAGATTATATACCTTCTTGACATCAATGCCAGATGTGCCTTCGAACACCTACTCGCATGTCAGGGTCTGGGATCCACCAATGGTTATATTTGAAGGTATACCTGCACAACAGCACGGTTTCCTATGCAGCAGAGCAATTAGAATATAATCAAGAGATGGAGTCGAAGCTTTCCCATACCTCTAGCTTCCAACACTTGCCCAGATCTCTGGGTGCCATCAGGCAGGGTCAGGGTAACAATCTCATTGTATCTAGGGAATTTGACCTGGCGCAGACATCAGCATTATCATCCTTTCATCCAACAACGCCTCGCTCTCCCCCAACTCACATTCTCGAGAATGACTAAAGGACCGTTCACGCCTCCAATGGTGTTGTATCGGATTCTTGGCGTAACGTTATACGATGATGATTCTCGTGGGTCTCCCATTTTCGCAGTCGCTCGAGCGCGTTCGTATAGAGAGATGGGAGTGGGATCGGATGCTTCGCAGAGCTCTACACCGGACGTAGAGAGGAGCGGGGTGGAGGCTGTTCGGTTGAGGAGGATGTGGAGGGGAGGTTGGAGGATTCGAAGCTCGAGAGCTTGAGCTTAGCTCTGGCAGCACAGGAAACGGCGATAAGCGACTCCACGTGACTATAATGTGATATAAATGGCTTCACTTGACTTTTTTTCTCTTTAAAGGTTTTATATATAAAAATGATTACAAGTTCGCTAGATATGTTGCATCGAAAGCAAGGCTCAGGGTGTTTCTCTAAGTCAAGTCATCCTCTAGGTCGTTCATGTACAAGCCGTTTCTCACCCCAAGCTTTTCTAATTCCCTGCAATGATACTTTTCCTTTAGCAGCTGTACATTGAGCACCACAATCCTATAGATAGGGGTCTGTGATGGACATCAAAGGCTGTCATTCCGGCTGTTCGGATGAAAGAAAAAAAGCGGCGCTGATGTAACAAGGCAGGAGCAGGCACATTCATAGTAATTCAGCAGCTACGCTTCCCGCATCAACTGTGTCTTGGACAACTTCTTTGAACATGACATAGTTGCAAGCAGATAGGATTGATCCAGCCAGACTTTCCCAAGCGACGTAGCTTTTCAATAACTCATCTACTATAACACAAGTGGATATATTTGACGGCTCACTAGAATGCTTACAGCTGGGCCAGTCTTTTCCCCAAAATTGCCTTGCCAACGCTGCTCGAATTCTCCTTTCCAATGTCATTGGTGATCCATGCTCCAATATCAGTAACAGCATCTAGGTCAACTCCAGTGGTCATCCCCAAGCTTTCCACAAAGTATATCATATCCTCCGTGCTTACATTGCCTGTGGCGCCAGGGCTATATGGACACCCGCCCAGGCCACCAACGCTGGAGTCAAAGGTGGTGATACCAGACTACGAATAAAAAGTTAGTAACTGTAGAATTGAAAACCCCAGGTGCTCTCGGCATGGTTCTGACAACACAAAGAAGCATAAGATTGTTACCCAATAGACTTACCTCCAAACTCACAGCCGTATTGACTAACGCCTGCCCATATGTATCATGGAAGTGCATTGCAATATCCTCACTCCTAATCCCAGCACTCCGCATAGCCTTTAACAACTCCTTCGTCCTGGGAGCTGTACCCATACCCGTGGTATCCCCCAACGAAATCTCATCCGCGCCCATTTGCATCAAGTCACAGGCTATTTCCGCTACCCGGTGTGGATCCACATCGTATCCTTCGAATGGACAGCCTAGTACGACGGAAATATATGCCCTGACTCGCAAGTCTTGGTTTTTAGCTGCTTCAATTACCTCTTGGAATTTCGACAGTGATTCCGCAATAGAGCAGTTCAAGTTCTTTTGCGAGAAGCTTTCGGTGGCTGCTGCGAAAACAGAGAGCTCAATGAGAGGGCTTTTTGTATCTGCGGTAGATTCCTTTTGGGTTGGTTGTTCGGAGAGAGTGCTGTAGGCGTTAGGGTGGTTTTTGAGTATCGAGAGGGCATTTTGGAGGCCTTTTGCGTTTGGGGCCAGGAAAGAGTAGGCAATTGGGTTTAGGGAGGTTGGAGGGTATTTGAGGATATATTCCAGTATCTCGTTTGAATCTGCCATCTGCCAATGCGCCTATTAGCAGCCATTCTAGTCTCAAACGATGAATGACCTACCTGTGGTACCCATTTCGGAGCAACGAAAGAACCAGCTTCGATGTCCGTGAGACCTGTCTTTGCCAACCTCGAGATCAACTCAATCTTTGTCGTTAACGGGATCGTCTTCTTCTCGTTCTGTAGCCCATCTCGGGGGCCAACCTCCACGAGTCTCACGCGGTTGGAGGCGGCATGTTTATTTGTTTGGCTTGCTGCGGGATTGGTAGCTGTTGAAAGTCCTCGTAGTAGTCGTACTCGTAGGTTGGCTGTTCGACGTCCTAGTACGGGTCGTAGGAGTGGCATTTCTCTATTTTGTATCTTCTTGTCATGGCACTGTGTAAGGTGGTGTGGTATGGTATGGTATGATCTGGTATGGTATTGGAGTTGGGCGGAAGCTCAATGCGGGGAAAGGCAAGGCTGGCACGGGCCATAGTTTTTCAT